>NW_010129030.1:0-9786 GCF_000699245.1 Pterocles gutturalis | reverse complement strand
TGCCCTCTTTCTCTGCCCACCCCCCCGCCCTTACTGCATCTTACTTCCAGTTTGACAGTCTTGACCTACTTTCTTGATGTTAGGGTGCATACACACTATTGTTAACAACTACAGTAAGACTGCAACCACCCCGGGCTTGCTTAAAAAAGAGAGAGAATAATTAGTTTTTTGGGTTGGTGGGTTTTTTTTGTTTTTTTTTTTGTTTTGTTTTGTTTTTTTTAAGATACCAAGCACAGCGACCATGAGAATAGGTAGCAGTATTCCCTGATGCTGAACCTTCAGGCCTGGACTACCAGTGCTCTGCTTCTCTCACACCTAAGCACATTCATAGAGACGCTAGAACTGTTTTCTAACACCACACTTGCTACCCAAAGCCACAGTCTCTGAACACGTTACCCCACCGACCAGGATGTTATGTATCAGCCAACACTCTCAACTATCTAACTCAGGGACGAGGAGCAGGGAAGGCAAAAATCTCTTGGCAGTATTGCAAAATGTCCCTGTATAATGTTAAATGTTTAGTCAATGTTTGTTCAAACACACACAGGCTGGTCGAAGTCAGCCAAAAGTAGCCTAACCAGTTTCCAAACAGACACCTATAATGGATTAAACACTCACAGATGACAAACCTTTTTCTTGAAAAGTATTTAGGCAGTACAACCTAGAACTGATCTGCGCTTCCTTTCTTATAAGAAAAATATCTAGACAGTACATACACAAAAGCAACTACAGATTTTGAAGGGACTGGTTGATTAGCATTACTTTAACTAGTTACCCTCGCTTCTTGAGTTAACATGGGCTATCAAAGACGCGCTACTTCATTAGTTTTGCTCTAACACTCTAGATCCGGTAGAACAAATTGCACCCACTGTATATTAGCTGCCTTCATTACTTGTCTCTTCTCATAAGCATTATGTTCCACTGATTTCATTCCACAGCAGGAAGAAAAGCACTATGTACTTTCTGAAATGCTGTGGGGTTTTTTTAGCTACGTCCTCTTTTTTAATTATGGTGTTAGATTTTGGAAACCCTGTCTTCTTCTCTTTTTTTATAATGAAATGTTATTAAAATAAAATTTTGATTTCATATGAACTACCCCAGGGTTTTGTTCTGTGTCCTACCAGCTTACTACCAAAAGACTGACGTGTGGGTGCTAACATCCACAAGAGAGAGTTACTCAACTAATCATCTACAGGATTAGACACCTCCAATTTCTCCCATCCACAACCTGTTTCATAATGGGCAATGAGACAAGGAGTATGAGTAATCACAGTTAAGACCATAAATTGCACTGTGCCATCTTTGAACTGCTCAGACAAAGCCAGGCATTTGCTGTGGAGCATGTTCTAACAAAATGAACCACCGACTACTGAACCAAGCGGCAATTACTAAATCACCCCACTCTGTGCAGAAATAACTTGCAGCTTGAAAACACTGCAAAATTGTAACCTGCTGAAGTATTTTAAAGAGCAAATAATAAAAAAGGCATATGCATCCTGTGTAAGTACAGTTTTCATCCATTATATAACTTTGTTCTACCTTAATATTTCTGCAAAAAAATACATGCCACAACTGTGTTATTATATAACGGGGCAATAAGCGATGCCCTACAAAATACAATAAAGTATCACAAGCAACTTCACATGAGAACTTCACTTGCATAAAGTCTCTGCATTTAAATCACTTTGAAAAAAGACTTTTCACCTTATAAAGGTTACACGGAAAAGTGCTAACAAATTTCAGTGGCATTCTTCTTGCAGGGACTAGGAAAGGTCACTACCACTAGCAAAGTGCTAAAGACAGTCTCAGAAGAAAAAATAATGACTTAAAGGAGGTAAAATTTAAACTACTCTTCAATGTCTTGAATATGAAGTGGCAAGTGCTGCATTTTACCCCACTGTGCCACCACTTAACAGGCAGAAGTTGAGGTCAAGATTACAAGAGTCGAGTATCTAAAGAAGGACATATGAATCCCTGTTGATGTACAAATGAAGTGACGGGATTGTCAACATTTTTTGGTAGCTGTAACCCTACAACAGAACAACAGATTTCACTGATGTTGTAGATATTACATTGGAGAGGTGGGTGTGGGTAGGGGGGATGTCCATATTTTAACAAGACTTAGGTTTGAAAAACATGTGTTCTATCAGCCATGCCATTATGTAAACCAAAGAGTCGCAAAAAAAGCTAAACCACTAAACTCCCCTTGCCAGCCCAAGGGTGTTATTTCTGTTTCTGTTTAATCTCAAAGAGAGTACCAAAGTGCCTCAGATGTTATGGAAATAATGGCCCTGCAAAGGACTTTAAAAATCCTAAAACTCATATTTACAAGTACCAAGGACTTACAGTATGACCTATTTCCCAAGTCACTTGGAGATTTTTATGATAATCCCACCTTTTTGTGCAAGATCACACTGAGGTGAACTGCCAACACAGAGGTCCTCCAGACTCACGACTGGCTTTGTCAGAACGTTCCACTCGCCCACCACCAGGTTTGCAGAGTGCCTGTCTTGTATTTCACTTGGCCTTGAAACTGGCTGATATAAGTCAGTTCAGCCAGTTAATTAAAACCTACACTTCCCTTGAAACTAGCTCGCTTCACTAGTGATGCCAAGGCAAACATTTCTGTTGGCTTTCTCAAAAGTCTGCAATTGTTCTTCCACGGATGTAGCTTAAAAAGCCAGTAACAGACAAATTCAATGTTACTGGAAACTGTTCCCCATCCAACACCTTCACTACAAGGAAGCCATTATGAATTTCACAGGTTCAATTTCAAATGCAGTGTTACTCTGGTCTTATTATGAATTTAAAGAATAAGATCACAGACATCTATGACTTTACAGATATTAACACAGTCCCCTAATTATATCTTTAATAGAAAAAATTTTACCCTCATCTCCAAAAAAGGAGATGATGCTCTACACTTCAAGGACAGAACACGGGAGGATAAATACCATGATTCTGCAAGAGTTTTAAACCTACATGGCTTCAAGAACACCTTTAATATTTACACACAAGTTTTTCCAAGATTAAGCTCTCATTAAATAGATAACGTAAGAAAGCTATATTCAGGCAAATGCAAACAAGAAAACACTGTATTTATTTCAGCTTTCACAGTTCCAGTGAACACTAGAGGCTTCAGGATATTTTTTAGTACAAAATTCTCCGTTTGGTCTATGCCAGCGTTGCAAATATTTCTCAAGTTTGCTGCAAACAGTTTGTTTCCCCCATCAAGTTGCTCATAAGAGCATGAAGCTATGAAAAAAAAAAAACCAAACCCAACCCTGAAAGACACAGGCCACATAAATATTACAAGAAGGTCATGAAACTGCAGTCTTTTTGGCCTGCTGGGAGACAGCTCTATCAGGCTGACAGCGCTCTGCTGGCACTCTGCTGCTGCGCAAACCAGGCCTGTGTACTTTCCACTCAGCAACCGATTGATTGCAATTGCTGCATTACCGCAGAAGGATAACGGACTCCAAAGCCAAGGTAAAGCACCATAGGTCACAGTCCAAAGTTTAAACTACTGTGGACTTCTCCTAAAGCCTGCAAGCACAAAAAAGCATTAATCTTAACAACTGCAAATTACATGTTACACACATAAGCAAGTGTTCAGCAAAAAGAAATATCAAAGAGAAGGTTTATTTAAATGAAGGCTGCCTCAGGAAAAAAAGCCAACAAGTATGTATGGGGAATGCACACACAGGCAGCCGGAAGGCATAGAAAGCAGTACCTGAGGACTTAATACTCTGGTTTAGCACACACTAGCCTCTTCATATAGGTGCCCCTCACAAGGAGGCAAGGCAGTCTTCATGGAAGTTCCTGAAGAAAATGGTAATTTGTAAAAACTGCCTTTTCATAGGAAATGTGACCTGATCCCAGGGACACCACTCTAGCATTTTACCCTCACTCAGGGTTACGATTACAGAACTTGTAAGCAGCAGTCAGAGGACATCACTGCAAGAGGGACCATATAAAAAGGGGGGTTACAGAAGTTCCAAAACAGCCTGCTGAAAACTAAAGCACAAGAACTTCCAAGAACACCACAACTAACAGCATCCATTCACTGCTGCAGACCTGCTCATGTTAAACTCCATTTTATAACACAAACTCGTAGACACACGAACTCAGATCTTTGTCGCACAAGAAAATGGTTATCTTGCTGAGGGATAAAGTAATCTATGGTATTTCTGATAACCTACACAAGTCTGGGCTTTGGCCTTATAGCAAACTGAAGAGTAGAACAATTTTTATATAAGCAAACAGAAGAGTACAACATTAGCACACTTTTTATATAACACGATCACTGAGCAATCCTCTTTCATCCTTGCAAACTGACACTATTTAATTCAGTCTGTGAACTCTTAGAAGTAATGGCCATCCCTCACCTCCCATTATCCAGCCAAACAGGGTTCTGATACAGCTTCACATGCACAAATTTAATGCATTATTACTAATAGGATTTCAGACTAAAATGGTGGCTCAGCAACACAATTGAGTAGATCACTTTGCATTGTCAGTTTTTAATATAAAACCCAATAGCCAAGTAAACATAAACACAAGGATTTGCAAATATTCTGAAAATAATCTCTCATTAAAAAAAGAGAAAGATTGTGATAAAACCATATGTAAGAGTAAGATATTTCAGATATGGACAACAGAAAAGAGAAAGAGTCCTATCAAGGATACCAAATTTTTATAATGCTCTAATTTCTGCTATTAAGTTAATTATTGCACAGTTGTAAGTGACCACAGTGCTCCTCAGTTACTGAAAGCAACTTTTGGATCTGTTATGCTGTCTTCAAATAGACAATTAAAGTGAAAAATTAGAGTGTGCATAACTTTCCAGTGCCATATATTACATATAAATAACACACCACACAAATAAAACCGGAAGTTCACAAGCCAAACTTTTGATCACCTTAGTCATGCCTTCATCTGTTTATTTGAAAATATATTACTTTGCTACTCTTGTGGTCCCTATTACAATCTACGGCCTTAAGAGTTTTCCCTTGCCAGAAATTAAAATAACTTTCCATTTGTTTTTTCCCCAAAATAATTTGCATTAACTGAGGTTGGACAGTATCAAACGTGGTAGGATAACCACAAGGTAGCGGACAGATCCAAGCAACTGATTTGTTCCTGTGCTCCTCAGTGGGGCAACTGGGTTGACCAGAACATGCCTGAGGTTGCCCTAAGAGCTGTTTTAGAATCATAGACTCATAGAATCATTGACTCATAGAATCATTAAGGTTAAAAAAGACCTCAAGGATCATCAACTGTCAACCCAACACCACCTAACCCACTAAACCATGTTCCTAAGCACCACATATACACGTTTCTTGAACACCTCCAGGGATGGTGACTCCACCACTTCCCTGGGCAGCCTCTTCCAATGCCTGATCACTCTTTCAGTGAAGAAAATTTTTTCTAATATCTAGCCTAAACCTCCCCTGGCGTAACTTGAGGCCATTTCCTCTTCTGACACTTGTTACTTTAGAGAAGAGGCCAACACCCACCTCACTACAACCATCTTTTAGGTAGTTGTAGAGAGTGATAAGGTCTCCTCTCAGCCTCCTCTTCTCTAGACTACACAACCCCAGCTCCCTCAGCCGCTTCTCATAAGACCTGTGCTCCAGACCCTTCACCAGCTTCGTTGCCCTTCTCTGGACCTGCTCCAGCACCTCAGTGTCTTTCTTGTGCTGAGGGGTTTTCTTGCTTTACACCAATTTACAGTACTGCAAAACAAGTGCAGAATTAGTAAAATTATTTCTTTAAAACATTAAAAAAAAATCATATACTGTAAGCATTCTCAGTGGGAAGCCTGAAGGTCATAAGCAGCCTGTGAGGAACAACATCACAGCTCCCTTCCCGTCCTTACAAGGTGTGTGAGCTCTCTCTGTACCATCCTGCATTCTTGTAGCTTTCCTGAATCCCCTTGCTCTGCAGGCAAGCACAACTAGCATCCTCTCTTAGCACAGAAATTCAAGCTGTGGCCCTTTCATGGCCCCATTAGAAGTGGTGCCAATTGGAGATAGAGCCCAGTCCACATGGGCCTCCTCAGGCCTCCAGCACACCTAAACAACAGGCTACCACCTACAGCCTGCAGTTGCCTCTGGCAGAAGGAATGGCATCTGATCAACCAATTTTTAAGCCATCTCCCATGCGCTCCCTCCTCCAAAAACCCAACCAGAACTCCAATTACAGCAGCAACTACAAAGCAGGGAGCTGTGTAGCAGGGTATAACTGTAATTCATTAAGAGAGTATTACTGTGCACTGTGCTTGCAGACATCCTCATAATATTCTTGGTAGCTCATGTTCCAGAATATAAAAAGTAATGCTGTAAATCAGATACTTAATTTCTATTCAAATGGAACGTAATTGCTGGTAACTAGCTGCAGAGCTACAAATGTCAAAAAGGCATCTCATGATCTTTCAGATGTAGTGAACTGAAAGCATATTCATGTGCCGTGATGCTTTTCCACTTATTATGTTAATTAGTTTCTATTTGAAATATACAATTATTTCTGCAACCAAAAGCAATAATTAGTGGTTACTTTTAACAGGTAAAATATTAATTAATCAAATCAACACGAGATCAGCAGAGCACTGGCTGGCAAGGTTCCTTAGAGAAGGGAAAAACAAAAGTCTGCTGCTACTTTATGCATTTGAAATGTTAACATCTTGCTTGCAACTTCTAAGTGCAAATATACTTAATGAAGCTTGAAATAGAGAAAAATTAGAATGCCATTTTCATGGAATCTCCCAACATTTAATTCAAGTCAAATAATCTCATGAGGTGCCACTAGAGAGTGTTAAAATAAAAGGTCTATTCTCACTTAACAGTCAAGCACACAAGACATAACATATATTATTACTACTCTAGAATGATCCCATTTCAATAATGAAATTAATATTTTTATTTCTCATCACACTATGATGTTTCTTTTGTCTGAAGTTAAAAAGCTCATATACTATGGAAAGGCACTCACCTTTAATTCACCTGAATTGGAAGCTCCCCAAAATAAATTTAAAAAACTGAACTCCATACTTTAGGGGTATTATTCTATTCTGAAACAACAATAAAATCACATTCATGGCATACAGCACCCTCCCCAAAGATACACACCAGTGCAATAGTCTTTTTTTAATCACTTTTGTAGGCACCAACTATACTCGGTGCCCTCTGCACAAGCGGTAACACCACAGCTATGCTGGCAGAGCCCTCTCATGGGGAAACTGCAAGGGCATATCAAAAGAACTTCTCTTGTTGACACAGTTGTATCACCTCCTCAGATGACACGAGGCCAATAAAAACACTCTGTCAGTATAGCTGCGAGCCCCCATGATCAGGCAGCTATGGGTACAGCTGTCGGGAAAAGCGTTTTTCATTCCTTGTGCTGAGAGACTGGAGAGAAAGGAGGAAAAGGGCTGGAGGGTCCCTTCCAACATAGACCCAGCCCTGCACACAGATGTGTCCACTCAAAAAAAAACCTCTGTTTCCAAAATTCACATATTTCTCCACTCTCTAAAGTCATTATATTTGGAAGCCAACAAAAAAGAAAAATGAGGAGCATTCATCTTGTGTTCAGCATTTTGCCAAAATTAAGACGAAATAATTTTTGGAGTTGGCAATGGACTGATTGAGGGTTCAGTTTAGTGGATTTCTATGAGAACTCAGGAGTGACCTGGGACAATCCATTGAGAGGTTCAGCCTTTTTTGGGCAAAACCTAACTAGTAATAGAAGAGCAATCTTTACATAAACCACAAGTCTGTGCTTTTTCAAATCAAGCATGTGAGGTGAGTACATGCTTAAATCCATATTCTAGGATAAACAGCTTTCCATCAAGCAAGCATTTATTTCAAAACAGCTACTTTTCCTATTAAAAAAAGAGAAAATTTATAGGTTTGTGTTTTGTGTTTTTATTATTATTACTCAAATACGCAAACCCTTGTTCCCATCTAGTTTTAATAATGAAAACCTGACTAAACATTCCAAAATAAATAAAACCCAGTATTACTTTAAATATAAGTTCAAAATATAGATTTTGACAGTTCTGATGCTTGAGGGTTTTATTTCCCAAAGTAGTAATGATCTCCAGGAGTTAAAATAATATGATTATATCCCAACTCCATGGCCAGCTAAACCACAACTGAGCTACAGTGGCACATATTTCATTTGCAATGTCAGGAGATCACAATTTCAGACTATCAACATGGCACTAAATTTTCAAGTGTCACTGAAAACAGGCCACTTCTAATTTTGGCTGGAAACACTAAAATGAACAACTATAGGCAGCACAGGTAGTATTTCAGAAATTAAACCTCTTCATCTTTACCAGAATAAAAAAAAAAAATTTACTATAAGTTATTTACTGTGTCTTCACTCCTCTGCAAACAGTGGTTGTGGGGGTTTTTTTATTTATTTTTTGAAGGAGGGTTGTATTATAAAGAAGCAATGCATATTTTTCCCTTGACTCACTAGAATTGCTATAAGAAGCCTATCTTCTGAGCTACTACTTCGCACAGTCTTGTAAGCAGATTGGATTCCTTTTTTGCTGACAGGAACAGGGAGTGCACAAAACTAAGCAATTTCTTGTAAGAAGAAGGAAATAGTATCATTACTTAGTGTTACTCAAGAGGACATCCCTTCAGAAGATGGCAACCATGCCTGGTAAAGCCAGAGACTGGTGGAGCAAGGATGGGAACCAGCTGCGTAAGAATGCCAGGTGCTCAGATAACCTTTATTTCCTGAAATGTCTTTTCCAAATTCATTTGGACATACTGTGTCTTACAGAATTTTATTATTTTACTTCACTCGAAATAATTTCACCACCAGTGTGCCTTATCCAAGTCTAGGAGCAACTCCATATTTGTCACCAGTGGTACACATTCAGCAACAAGCCTACCCCACAGGGAATAAGAAACACACACATGTATGTACAATAAATCCGGACATTTCTTGCAGGGAGCGTGGGGCTGGGAGGGAGGGGGCTAGGGGTGTGTCACTGCCTCAAAGAGGAAGCCATCATCACTGAAGATAGCGCACTAATGTGAGCCTAATACTGTGAGATGAAAAATCTACTTCCTGCAAGCAAAGTAACAATAAACAAACATACTGACATGAGAAGTTATCCCAAACTGCACCTTTAAAAAGTCCAACACTCAAACATTGGGGTAACAAGGGCTGGTATGGAAGAAATTTTTTAAGTGCTGTTAACCGTCAACCTAGATCAACAAGACTGTTTTGTTTGCCCTTAAGTACTAACAGTGGAGCAGATGTGCTGCACTTCTGTACCTTTGACATCTGTTCTTGAAATACGATTTTCAAATTATCTTGAGAAATAGTAAGGTGAAACAGATTATTTCATGCACTAAAGTTACCGCTTCAGTTCCAGTATCTCTGGAAGCCGAGTGTGGTTGGTAAGCTGCTCGGTGCCCTCCACCAAATGACATCTGACTGCCTCAGTGAAGCTCCTAGAGGACAAGTTTGCAGAGCAGGGAAGAAGTGAGGTCACACAACTTGATCAAAACTGGATCCTGTCACCTGCAGTCTCACCACGATGGTCCGAGCTGATATAACACTGATATAAAACTGTGGCTTTAGCCTCACCCAACCACTTATGAACTGAGGCTTGTGGAGGGACGAGAGGAGACATCTTCCACCCTGGGGAATGCTGTGCCAGTTTTCCTGGTAAGAAAGCTTCCCAGTTTCCAGCCAAGCCAAATGACATTTTCCCCACCACGACACCCCGTGCAGGCTCCCACAGGCTGACTCACCCTC
>NW_010129029.1:12879-34343 GCF_000699245.1 Pterocles gutturalis | reverse complement strand
CTCCCCCCCGCGCACATGGAGGGCGGCTCTGTGCCCGTGTGAGGAGGCAGGGGAAGCTGCGCTGGAAAGCCAGCCCTCCCTGCCCTCAGCCGAGGGTAGGGCGAGAGGGAGGACGGCCTGTCGCTGTGTGGCGTTTCGCTGCGCTTTGACGGGCACATCTGCCCAGCGGCTGTAGTAGCCTCCTGCTGGTTTTCTCACTGACCTGGGCATGAGTCCAGCTCTTCAGCTCTGGCACAAGCTCAGGTTTTCAAGGAGAAACTCTCTGAGCATTTCGAGGAAGCACTGCTGCGGGTTTCTCAGCGCGGTCAGGGTGCCACTGTGTCCTCTGCCGTGCTCCCTCCGTTACCAGCCTGATAAGGTCCGTACCGGCTGGGCTGACCGCCTGCCTGCTCACCTGCGGCGTGTCTCGCTGTGATCTCCATCACCTGTAACGACTACTGCAGCGCGGGCTGTGCTCGCTCGCTGCTGAGGAGCTCCTCACACCTTGTGAAAGCCATGGCGTGTGTTCGCTGTACTGAGTGCTGGGCCTTCTCTAGATAAATGGTGGCTTTTAATGGACAAATAATTAAGAAGCTGTTAGGCTCTTCCTGTTGTTACTCCCTGACAAGTTGAGGTGGGTATGCTCAGAGACACCACTTTTGTGCTTGGAGAAGGACTGACAAGGGCAGGTATATTTTTTTTTATTTTTCCAGATATATTTTTCTTATTTTTGCACAGGCAAGTGAGATTAAGCCCAGCAGTCAGGGTCAAGATGAAACGCAGGAGGACAGCAAGGGCCATAACACCTAGTTCTCTCTTTTCTCCCTTGCACATGCTTTTCTGCAGCAGCCTGTCACAGCTGAAATAAATGTAGACCTCCCATGAACCTTGATTCTTAGGGGACATTGACAAAATACCTTCAAAAGACATCATGGGACCTAAAACACTTAATGCTGCTAATGATCCCAGGCTTGACACCAGGGCACAGGATACAATTCCCTGTCCCTCAGCCTCCTCAGGGCAATAAAATACTAATTTCTTTCTTTGTGTGTGCCAGAGGATCTCCTGTTTTATTTCCTTCTCCCTTGTTATCCCTTCCTTTGATCCAGATATCAGTGTCCTTCCCCACCCCCCCCAGGTGGTCTAGCTGCTTATATAATCTAATTAAATACATAAGTCGTTCTCTGCTGTTTTTCACTTTCAAGACTACTGCTGCTATTTCAGACCTGAAAAGGGGGCTTCTGCCCAAGAGCTTACTTGTTTTTTTCTCACTGACAGCTGGCCTGATAAAAGATAACCCCTCTTTTTACAAATCAGAGTAGAAAAAGAGCAACTTACATCTTTAGCAGTGGGTTGAGTGACAGGGGAATATTTGGCTGCTTCTCCATAGCATAAATGCAGCTAAAAACATCCAGTTAGTAGGTGTGCTTCAATTTGGTTTTATTTTGAAGAGATTGCTCTAGAAAAAAATGAATATTTCTGTAGCAGTATTGAAACCTCTTATAAATTCAGGGTAGATGGACCTTTCAGGTTGCTTTGCCTGTAGGTCTATACTCAAGAGTTGCAGCTGTGAAATGGGAAATATTATTTAAAAATGCCTCGGTTAAAGAGGTCAAGGCTTCCTGTGTGAACACCAATTTGATGTGGAGTTAAGCTAAATCAAGTTGAAAAAGTTTTAAATGAGACTAGGAGTGTTGACATGGCAAGGTTTTGCATTCTTTTAACTTGAGTTGCTTTAAAAACAGATTTAAACTCAGAAAACCTCAAATAAATCCCAGGACTAAGTTAGTGATATTTTAATTGGTGTAGCCTTTGTAAGAAGCACATCATTGAGGTACCAGTGTGGTAAATTTCCTGTGATGCCATATAAACAGATAATTATGTCATATGATGATACTTTGTGATGAGTTCATTAGATTAGATTACATTAGTTCATTAGATTAATGAGATTATAAAATGCCTTTTTTTTTTTTTCCAGGAACCAGCATTATTTGAAGAAAACCTGAGTGTTCCTCCCTTGCTTCGCGTGCAGGCAGTCCCTTCAAGCACCTCTTGCCTCCAGCTAGGGTTAATACATTCCAAAGTGGTTGTTTAAAAAGATGGTCCCTCCACAGCAGGGGGTATTTTAGCTGCTGACTGACATCTAAAATGATGTGACAGGTTTTCCTGACAGTACACCTCATCTTTGGAGCACGTAAATCCCCAGGGACTGATGGGAGTCCTGTGTTTTTACGGATGAGGCTTTTAACATAATTTGAGGAGGATTTCCTAGGCAGGTGTCTGCAGTCTCACAAGAAGCCTTTCTCATGGAACATGCGTTTCAGCTAGTCATGAATGACTGCACTGTTAGTCACATCATATATTAGCATCTGGCTACGACTGCTCAACTACTTATTTGTGTCTTGGATTAAAATGGCACGTGACAGCTGATACTTCACCATTCTCTAAGTAGAAGAAGGTATGCTTTCAGCCCATCATGACAACTCTTATTGGGCTGTATGAAAGAGGAAGAGATCCTGCCTGCAGGTAAGTCTCCTGCCAGGTGCAGTCAGTGGAAATACGTGAGAGGTGTGGTTTGGAGGAAGAGAGGTGAGGCTGGGCTGTGATGTAAAGGATGTGACTAATATGTTCTACTAACCTTTACGGAAGCTGTGAAAGTCACATAGGAGCAGTGATATTTTACACCATTTACTGTATGTGGGGAAGAAGATGCTAAATATATATATATCCTGGTAAAGGGAAACTGTAAAATCATCATGTTGGTAGTGTACTAAGACAGAATCTGAGATCCCAAGATTGGCACTTGGAAGAGTTGAGTTTTGATCATCAGTGTAGCTTATCGCATCTGATCTGTTCACAAATAATAGAAGACGTTAGACTGGATTAGATAGATGAAGATATCCCAGACAAAAGCGCCACTTTTTAGAATGCAAGGAAGGTCTTCAGTTTAGCAACAGCCCCTCCTGCTCTCAGAAGAAATGTAGATGTTGTTGCCCTGCCGTTTACAGTCTTTACAATTCTTCCTGTTGCAGCTGGGTCCCTGAAAATCTTATCTTCCTTGGCTGTACACTCACAGCTGTTTTGCTTGATGGCTGGCTGCACTTCTTCAAACAGACAGAGAGGTCACTGCACAGCAACAAAAAGCCTTTTTGTCTGTGACATCACACGCACCAGTTCAGCATATATAAAAAACCCTGCCAGTGGGGTACGTGAGGGTGTCAGACTGCACTGCAGCTAGTGTGTTTTCAGGAAAAACAGGACTGGAGCTGCCAAGATAAGAACTTTGAAGCAATGTGCTTAGTAACCTTATAAATATCCATGTGACTAAAAGAACTATGGTAGAAAGGCCTGCTCCTGTCTTGGGTCTGCTACCGTTCAGTGTTTCACTAATTCACTGAATGCTGGAATACAGGGTGCATTCTTTAAAGTTGCAGACAACATTAGGTTGGTGTGCTGGTTTTGGCTGAGATAGAGTTAATTTTCTTCACAGTAGCTAGTATGGGGCTGTGTTTTGGATTCGCTGGAAACAGTGTTGATCATTCAGGGATGTTTCAGTTACTGCCAGCAGTGCTCACACAGAGCCAAGGCCTTTTCTGCTTCTCACAGCACCCCACCAGCGAGTGGGCTGAGGGTGCACTAGAAATTTGGAGAGGACACAGCTGGCACAGCTGACCCCAACTGACCAAAGGGATATTCCATACCATATGGCGTCATGCTCAGCATATAAAGCTAGGAGGAGAAGAAGGAAGGGGGGGATGTTCGGAGTTGTGGTGTTTTGTCTTCCCAAGCAGCCATTACATGTGATGGAGCCCTGCTTTCCTGGAGATGGCTGAACACCTGCCTGCCCGTGGGAAGTGGTGAATTAATTCCTTGTTTTGTTTTGCTTGCATGTGTGGCTTTTGCTTTACTTATTAAACTGTCTTTATCTCAACCCACAAGTTTTCTCACTTTTACTCTTCTGATTCTCTCCCCCTTTCCACCAGAGGGAGCGAGCAAGGGGCTGTGTGGTGCTTATTGTCGGCTGGGGTTAAACCAGGACAGCTGGGAAGGACCACAAGCATGTTGGAGATTGAGATTAGAATTTAAAAATGGTCTTGACACATTGCACAAATGGCCTGAATAATTAGAACGCACTTGGACAAGGTCACGAGCAGTCAAATAAATTTACAAAAGGAAAATTTATCAAAGGCTTTAGACACAAAGATCAACATGAGGTTCAGGCAAGCTCTGAGCCAAACACTGCTATAGAGTGTATGGGGGAAGTGCTGCCTTATACTGGCCCTGGTCCCCTGCTCCTTCCCTAGGCTTCTGCTGCTGGCAAATGCCAGGGGATGCTGAGCTGACGCTGCACTCCATATGGCTGCTCTGATGTCATGCTCTTGAGTGCAGAGCAGAAGTGATCAGCTACAGACCCAGGACAGAGAACCAGGCAGCAGCTCTGCAGAAAAGATCTGGGGTACTGGTGGATTCAAAGCTGAACCAGAATCATAAAATCCTTTAGGTTGGAAAAGACCTTTAAGATCATCGAGTCTAACTGTAAGCCTAACACTGGCAAGTCCACCACTAAACCAGATCCACACATCTTTTAAATGCCTTCAGGGATGGTGACTCAACCACGTCCCTGGGCAGCCTGTTCCAATCTTTGATAACCCTTTCGGTGAAAATTTTTTCCCTAGTATAATCTGTTTTACCTGTTTTGAGAAAAGCCCACACCATATTGTAATGTAGAAGTGGTGATGTTATGTGTAAGAAACTGCTGTCTTAAAGATGTGAGGGGCTGAGCTCTGCTCAGTGCTGCTAATACCTCCTGGAGCAGTGACTCCAGCTTTAGCAAGGCACTTTGACAAAGGTATGGCAAGGGTTCAGAAGAACAGTGGGAATGAGTAGAAGGAATATGAGTTGGTTTATTTTGCTGTAAGGGAGTTTTAGATTTGGCATTCCAGAACTGTCAATAGAGAAGCAAGGAACAGGCTGTCTGCCTAGTTCTCTCTCCCTGCAGGTTTTTGAGAATAGGCTAGAAACCTGCTCAGGTGACATCAGAAAGCATGTTAGATCCACCATGAATGACACAGATAGTAGCTGATCCTGCCCCACAACAGAGGGACAGACTGCCTCTAGGTCCTTTCTAGCCCTATTCTGTGTCACCCAGTGACTCCTAGATGTTCTGTGTGCTGTCATTTATACCTGTCTAGACTGGTTACACAATTGGGATAAAAATAATATCTTCATATCCCTATTCAGAATGGACAAGAGGGTTTGGAAAAGGGACGTTGTCAGAGAGGAATATGTTGTCCTGTATGGCAAGATGGGTCTGTGTGGAAATCACATGTGTGCAGAGGGAGAAGTATTCAGGTTCTGCAGTGCCCAAAGCTTAAATCCTGGTATGAGTCCCTGCTTTAGTCCTATTTAAATACAGCATTCTACAGTCCTTTGCCTCAGATTAGAGATGTGCTGTAGAAAGGGCTCCTTCCATACCAAACCTAAGGGAAAAGTGAGCAGGGAGTTAACCACTTGGGCTTGCCGTGATTGGACTCTGCTTAATCTGTGGGCAGTGAACCTGGATCTCTCTGCAGAGAGATCTGCTCTTACAGAAAGGGAAAGATTTATAAATTCATCCACAAAAATAAAAATCACTGCATGCCTGGCTGGTTCAATTGCTTTGCAAAGCATGAGAGTGGAATTCATCCTATTTAAACTCCAGACTAGAAATGGCTTACCACTAGATCCCTTTGTTAAGAGAGCCAAACCTGGCTTCTCATGGAGCAGCCGGGCCTGCTACGTAAGGGAAAGGGAACTGGGAGGGCGGGTGGTGGCAAGGCAGGCAGGGACAGTGTCCTCCCTAGCAAGGGCTCAGTCCCATGGTCCCCCGGTGAGGCCAGTGGAGCAGGACCAAGGTCTGAAGCCAAGCCAGGGCTGGGATGAGCAGGAGCCCAGCACGGCTGCAGCCTGATGCAGGCAGGGAGCAAGGGAAGGGCCTGAGCACAAACACAGCTGCCGAGACATGGGGGAGAGGGTCCCAGGGAGGCTGCTCATGGCTCTGTCCCACACCATGGCTGGTTTTACTGCAACTTGAGCCAAGATTACAGCTTCTATCTACAGACACCCCTCTAAAGTCGAACAGCTTTTTTCTATGGTCAGCTACCCTCTTTGCCTAATTTTTCTTCCTGAAGATTTTGAGCTGAACTGTATCCTCAGTTAACTTAGCAAGCCCCATAGAGAAGACTCAAAGAAGACTTCTCCCCCGTTAGATCTCTGTGTTTGCCTTCCAAATGTAAGACTTTATGCTTATTTGGGTGCCTATGACATACGGAGACACCCCACTAGATGGCAGGGCAGGAGCCAGTGGATGGTAGGCAGGGCTCTGCTCATCTTGGCAGGAGGCCACAGGCTTTTCCACTGGTGTTGGTGTCGTTCCCATATCACCTGGAATGCCCCAGGACCAGCACAAGAAAAATTTGATCTTGGGCCTGTAACTGATATGACCTTTCTGGGCTCCTGGCCAGTTGGATGCAGCACACAAATACCATTCTCTCCAGATAATCAGCTTCTCCTTGTGATGAGCTTGGGTCTATTGAGTTTTTAACAATTAGAGGGGCTAATCCTGCTGTGTTAAACTTACTCGGTTGCATTTTTTCAAAATGGCATTTGCTTCACAAATGTTTTGAACCCTGAAATTGAGTTCTACCATTTTAATCCATCGCTGTGTGATTTTAGTTCATTGTTATGCAGTGTGAGCTCTTGGTCTTATCAATAGAGAAGTAATCATCAGAGCACATGGCATGTTAATGGTTTTATTCTTAAATTCTGGCACTGGATTTGCCAGCAGATAATAAATAAGGAACACACTCAGTTATGTTTATATAGCAAACATTGCTGCAGATGCTCCAGGAGAATGGTGGGAATAAAGGTGTCACTATAAGGAAATGGGTAGATCAACAACCTTTTGGTCTCCCAGTTGTGCAAAGCATCACTTTAAAATACTGTAGGGGAAAGCAGGCAACAGGACTAAAAGGCTGCATTTTGGAAAACAGCTTCCTAAATGGCAGTTCAGCAACTTGAGTTCATAACACTTGTCAGCTGCAAATACAAACCTGATATTATTTTCAAAGATTCCCAAGACAGTTTTGTTGTTTATTATTTTTTAATAAGCATTTTGTGTCTACTATATTCCCCCTTTCAGTGAAAATCAAAAAGGGACCTGAGAGACAAAGAATATGTTGGAAGGTTAGGAGCTGTCACACAGCTTCTGAGTGATTTTGAATTGCTCTGGTTTATATTGTTTTAGAAAGGTACGGCAGTACTGTAGGAGCCATTATGAAATGGGGAATATTAAAGGAAGGATGGTAGAAGAAGCTCTTTGCAAATTTTCCCACACAAATGTACTCTGAGAAGATAAGGGCTGATCTGTTTATCTGTGAGATGGCTGATAATCTTGGGCACTTTAAGATTAGGGTAGGAAAGGACCTTGAGAGGTAAATCAACCAGTCTTTTTGAATCAGGGGGATTAGTTAGACTTGCATCACTCTGGGGAGATGTTTGTCTATCTTGTTTTTCAGATCTCCTGATGATGGAGATTTCCATCCTCCTCTGCAGAACACACATCTACTGAAAAAGGGGCTGGGTCTTCCCATTCCCCTGTGAGTGTTGTAAACATAGGATGGATCATAACCTGTATTAAAGTGGATTTAGGGGTCTGTCTGATGCTCAGATCCTTATGGAGCTCAGTCTTCTCATTCTACATTAACACCTGTCCGCAAATTTTCCATATTTATCCGACAAAAATCTGTATTATTTGTCAGTACTTTCACCCAGGATGAACCAGGATGTTCCTCACTGTTTGGTTCCTTCACTGGGCCAGTGGGCACATGGAAATCTTATCTGCAGGGCTGTGATACTATGGGTAGAGAGGAGCAATGGAGGAACCAGTGCATCTCATGTATTTCTACCAAGAAGCTTTACCTATAAAAAGCAGTTCATGTAATGAATACAATTCAGGGCAGAGTTGCCTGAAGTGATAATAGATACTTCTGTGAAAACATAAGAGAAGTTCTCAGTGCTGATCAGAAAACTAAACTATTAACAAAATTTCAAGAAAGAAATAGAGATTAAAACCAGAAGCATCCCTGCCATATATATGTCTGTATACACACACACGCAGAGTAAATATCTATATATACATACACATTTTATATAAAACTGTTGTATGCTCAAATGTCAAATGCCATGTGCAGTTCTGGCCTCTCCATGTCAAAAGGGTATGATAAAAGTAGCAACATTACCAAGAAGAGAGGCAAGGAGCAAAATAATGAACTGAAATAGGATACACCAGCTTTAAAAAAAGATATCTGTCTGGTGAGTATGATGGCAGTCTTTGAAATTAACAGCGGCACTGAGAAAGTTAAAAAAGGTCAATTATTCATTGCCTCTCCACATACAGGAACTAAGGGAACATCAAGAAAATGGTGAGGTGACAGGATCAGAAGAAACAAAATAGGGTTCCTTCCTGTGTATAGTTATACTGTGGAACTTACTGCTCCAGGACACTGTGGATGCCAAAAGCTTAGATTATTGCAAAAGCAATTAGAAAGAGTCATGGAAAAAATGCAGAAATGGCTATTAAGCACTTCTGGTTCAGGAAGAAGCCCTTTAGCCAAGAACTGCTGGAAACCAGGGAATTTAACATGAAAATGTTCCTACATTGATTGCTGTATTCTTTTTTTTTTAACCTTATGTGTCTGCTGTAGGACACAGTCTGAGGCAGGAGACTGCATTAGGTGAACATTTGGTCTAATTCAGGATGGCTGTTCCACATACAGTAGGGAGCGTAGCCTATAGAAACCACTGAATTACGGTCTACAAGAATCCTGTAAATTCTACCACCACATAAATAAGCAGCAAAGAGCAGCTGCTGCAGCCATAGCGGTCACACATGAGGCTAACAAAACACCGTCCTCTGCATAGATCTGTAGGTTTTGTGGGATAAAGGGTTTGGAAGAGATCTCCTGTATCCCTGAATCCCCTTTATTAGGCTATCAAGCATGTGCAGCCTCAGGGAGGGACATTTCTAGGAAGGAAGAGGGAGCAAGAAGGTTGTGATGAGGCTAGGGAATCATGTCTGACTGTTTCTCTGGCCTGAAATAACCCTAGACAAACTGTGGGGCCATGCTGAGGCAAGGGAGGACGGCTGCCCGCTCTGCCTTACCAGCTCCCAGATATGCTGATTGCATTAGCTGCCACCCTGAGGATTTTTCCTGGTTTAATTTTGCTGTCTCATATGTCTGACCTGGTTTTGACATTTGAAAGAGCAAGTAAAACCCTCGTGTGTCAGGTGGTTCAGCTGCTGTCAGCTTCCTTACTGTTTAATGACTGTGCCCGAATGCCCAGCCAAGGCAGTGTTGGGTAACCCTGGGTAAGCAAAGGATTACAGAGGTGCTGCGAGGTCAGGCTACTTTGTTTCAGCCGCACCAAGAAATCACATCCACCCTCCACAGTCTTTCGGGCAGCCACAGGGTCCCTCCATCTGTCTTAAGAGTTGTTCTGCAATGTGGTCTAACCCTGTATTCCTCTACTGGTTGCTCACCAAGCATTAAATGACAGCAAATTTCACACCTGTGACATCCTGACATACGTGCACGCCTCAACCCACAAACATTTACATGTGTGCAAGCAAGGGAAGTGTGCCAGGAGGTAGAAAAGACATATATGTACATCGAAAGTTGGGCATATGTATTTTTCTGTTGTAAATGAGAACCACTGTGGCCACGATGCACACAATGTCTGTTAGGTTTGGTTTTGTTCTTTTTTTACTAAAAAGTTATGCTGTCCTTCAATTTTGAAAAGCTCAAAGGTGTGGGAGGGAGTACAGTTTGCACCTGGGAGGCAACTAAGAAATTCCTGTGTGCCAAAACTGGTGTTTACAGCCCCTCTTCTCTGCTATGGCTGTCAGCACACAAGCCTCCTGTCTCAGATCCTTCATGCATGAAATGAGGCTAGTAGTATTTATCCACCTCCTGTGAGAGTTGATAGAACAAATCATTATTACTCTATGGGGATGGGAAACCAGGAAGAAATCCCATTGAAATAATTAATACGTACAAGAGCAAGTGAATGTGGAGAAAAGAAGGCAGCTCGGGGGCGTACGCTCTTATAGCACAAAGCAAATGATTCTCCACTGAGAACAGCATGAATATGGAAACCATGCAACAGATGCTCTATGCTGAACATCAAATGTATGTAAATTGTTCTGCTTGTCTTTTTGGTGCATTTCCTCACCATTCACGAATGGTTATGTGCTGAAGATCCAGGAGAGAAGCTGAGGAGCTTTTTTTGGTTACAGTGGGTGTTGCAGACACACGGTGAGAGTGGGCAGGATAGAAATTGTCCTCTGCTTTCAAACTCCTCTGAGGTAAGGGAAAGGGGGCGAGCCCCAGCCAGGCACTTAAGGGCAATGCCATGGAAATGGGGACAGTTTTTCTTTCTTTCTGTTAATCTGAGTTTATTATTCACTCCTGTGGATTTCTGCTGGCGGCCAGTGCTATTTAAAGACTTGCCTTTTACCCAAAGCCTGCACTCACATGGTTCATGTAAGAAATTCAGACAGAAAAAAAAGCAAATTATCCATTAGTTCATTGAGCAGTTCTGCCACCACTGAACACTAAGGGCACCGTTTCAGTTTCTGCATGCAGTCCTGACATAAGCAAGCTGCTTCCCTGAGGGTCAGCTTTGCCCAAGGAACAACCTGGCCCCTTGTAGGTGCAATGTGTCTATACTACTTGGAGTTTCATGTAGGCAGACAGGAGCTTGGGGCAGTGATTTCTACTTGCAATTTTTTTTTTTTTTTGAGGATTTCACATGAAAAGTGCAAACACAAAGGCTGGATCTTCTGACTGTTGTGGCCCACTGAAAATTAAGGGTCATGAAAATTCTTCTTCATCATTTTCCTTGATTTCTGATGATAGTCTCCATTCCTGGAAGCAACCTTGATGGTTGGTAGATACATCAACCAAATGTGTTTATTCATTCATAGCTTCTCTTTTGATTTAATGCAGTTGTGACAAATTATTACATATTTCCGTAGGGAGGGAAACAAAACTATGGAGATCATGGGTATTCAAGAAGGATAGTAGGCAAGAACCTAAGATCTTGCCATGATAAAATATTTCAGTGGTGCTGATGCAGGAGTTTGGTCTTCAGAGAGCTACAGGGTTTGTTCTCACAGTGTGGCATTTGGCCTTGCATCCCCAGGTTACAAAATGTTAACCCTGAAAGAGAAGTAGAAGAAGGGCTCGATTTTGGACTGACAGCTGAGAAGTCCCATGTCCCAGCCCTGCTGGAGCAGTGCTGCTTTCTAGGGTGTTCAGGGTTAAGCTTGTAAATCTCTATTTAGGTATCAAAGTAATTTCCTTCTGATTCTCAGAGGAGGTAGGAACTTCCTGTGATGTTCAGGTCTTGCTCTCGGCACTCAGTTTGGCCTTCCATCTTTTGGCTTCAGTCCCTTTATTCATAGCATGTGCCTGTGGGCAGTAGCTCTGACCACACAGAAGTAGCCCGAAGACTTATTACTAACAGCTCAGAAGTGCAGTATATGGGATGAGATTCTTTAAAACCTTGAGTAAGAAGGGTGAGTATTACAAAGCATGTAAGAAATCCACCCTTTGCTCAAGCCCAGTTGCAGAGACTTGAACAGCAGCAGGCACTGCTCCGGCCTCTTTTCACTATCAGTGTAATTTCAGTCATATTCATAATTTTGAGGTCTTGTATTTGCCCTTTTATGCAATTAATATGAAGGACCTAATAGCTTAGCAACTGTAACTAGGAACTGGGATTTACCAGGAGGCAAAAAGGGGAGGAAGACAGACTTGTGCTATCCCCTCAATATTTCAACAAGACTGTTATCATCCATATATCCATCTTAAAGAATTAAAAATACATATACATGCATAGTGTTAACTACTTTTAGCTAATAATTTTTTAACATGAAAAATATGAAAGCTACAGACTGCATATACTGCACACATGGACTTGCATATATAACTCATGGAGAACGTACTGGAGATCGAAAACTTCAGTCTTTTAATGCAAGTGTCCAGTAGAAATCTGAGAGGTAAAGAATATATGAATTCAGGTTTTGTCTGGTGTGTGATACAGCAGTAATATTAAGATGATTGTAGTTGTTACATTTTTTAACCATGTAGTTTGCAAGGCAAGAGCTGTGATTTAGAATGCAATGTTTTATCTTCCGTGCTCTGGCAGGTGACACCATGGCTTTATTTGTACTTAGTTCAAACACAAATTCTTATGTCAGTAGTGTATAGTAAGAGGAAATGAAGCCAAGCAGTGAAGATTTGCAAAATTTTAGGTACAATTCTTTCCCACTTGTTTTTCAATGCTTGCTCTGCCAAGAAGTGCATTTGAGCATTTTTTAAACTAAGAAAAAGGATGGTCTGAGTTATTACTGTGTATGAACAACATTGGCATAATATTTTAGCAGATGCATCATCGTTATTGCCACTGTTATTGTTAATTAACATGTTGAATGTCTTGAATCTATTAAGGCGTAGTAAGTTTGTATTCTGTAGTCAAGGTTCATGTTAACAAATGTTTGTGATTAATTTACAGTTGATATAAAATACAGCACTATATTACCAAAAGACATGATGCATTTGCTACAGGATCTTATGCATTCTCTACAAATATATAAACAGCTTTAATTGGCACGCCTCTTCCTAGTTTTCTTGTGATTGTACATTTATGTTGTAAGTGCTGTATTTTATTCTCTTTGTATTGCTTGCAGTAAGTCAGACATGAACCCACTAATGCAATTACAGAAGTGTAAAGCAGAAAGCAAAAGACTTACTTGGTAATACACCAGCACAGAGTGACCCCACAGTAAGGTCACGCTGCTTGCACTGGCTCCTACCTGTGGTCAGGAGAGGTCTCCAGGAGCTGGTTTTGGAACCTGGCACAAACTCTCTCTGTCATGTGCTACTCGGGGAAAAGTTCAGACATTCAAATCTGGGCTCAAAACACAGGCAGCAAGAGCTGAGATGCAGTTCTGAGAGAGGCTATTTATTATGTAAATTTACCTGTCCCACAGAGCTCCTCAAGGACACCCCCAGGACACTGTCCTTTGACTGTACCTTTTAAAATTCATGTTTGCACGCACCTCTTCAAGTATGAAGTAAGGTTGGGAGTGGGGTGGAGAGTATCTATATGTGGGTATGGCATTCAGTGATGGTAAGCATTTCAACCTACGCTTGAGAAGATTTTAGAATTGAGACATACTGGAGCTGAGATAGACCAGTGTGTTAGTATGAATAAAACCCGCCAGTCTCCATCATCAAAAATTCAAAGTGAAGACTATTAGGCCTTGTCACCTTTGACTCCTCACTCCAGTGGCCAGTCAACTAGAATCAATGGAGCAAAGCCTATATGAGCTCAGAGCAACTTTTGAATGTACATCTCTGTATTTACCGTGCGATACTTAATGTCGGTGTCACGGCATGTCTTTAGGTTTAAGGTACACATCTGTTCTCTAAATTCAGCTGCATCTTTTGCGGCAGCACCTTAAGTGCTAGTGCATGTGAAGTATTTCAACATTATCATATCTAGCCTAATACTTGAAGATGTGAGGATAGACCCTTGGTTTAGGAAGAGCAGTTGTTATCATCCTGATAAAAATCTGTCAGACATATCTTTCTCTTGATTTTAATCTGACTTTTTTTTCCCCATTTTCACCTCCAAAACTTATGCCCTGAGAACTTAACAAAATAATAACTGGCCTTCCACCACTGCCCTCTGAAATCAAAGCTGCTCTGGTTTTCCAAGCATTTTGAAAGTACATTCCTCAGAAGGCTGAAAGATCAGCTAAAACTTGGGTGCAAACCTAAGTCCATTTAATGAGCCTATAATTCATTAACATTTACATTGCCAATTGTTTCAGTGCATTTGAAGTAAATAAAATAGAAACAGTAAAGGAGAAAGAAGTGAATGTCAGTGAGAAGCTCTAGGGTCCAATGCCATTGCCATTAGTCAGCAAACAGCAAATACCTCCAAACCTGGCAAATGCGCTCCAGGGTTGCTGAAACTATTGAGAGAGAGAGCACTGGATGTGAGGAAAAATGTTGTGGCCTGTCTGAACAATTGTTTTCTGGAGAACTGATGTATTTTGCAGTAGATTTAGAAGAATTAAGTAGAAAAAAAAGCTGTTTAGTCGAGCTTCCTGGGTAAACTGATTTTGACCAAGAATGTTATTTATGAAAATACAGAAATACTCTCATTGTTTCTAATGCAAAGAGCAAGATAAAAAATCTGTGTCACAGGCAGAACAGCTTTGATCGTAAGAGTCACAATTCTGATTTCTCCTGCTACAACAAGTGCTGCACTTGTGACAGCGTGCCAAGTATTGAGTTCCTAATGCTGTCTTCCTGCAACATGTAAAACAAAGTTTTAAAGGTCTCACTGCTGCAGCAGCTCTGTCTTGTGTCACCATTAGTAAGGGATCATAGCACAATGCAGAGCTGCTGCAGAGGCTTACATGGGCTTAAGTAAACTCTTAGAACCATTTCTGGGCAGGTATCCAGCAGTGGGTGTCTGGCTAAGCTTAGAGAGCTTTTCAGACACAACTAATCTGATACTTGATACCCTTAAATCTAGGTGTGTTAACATTTAAATCAAAAAGACTGACACGTAGCTATGGGTTAACATGGTCAGATGAAAAGTCAGCTCAGTTTGGGAGCTATATCCTTCTGCTGTGGTGATGCAGGCAGTGGTTAAACTAAGATCTTTTTTGCTGATTAGAGACTTGCTGAGCTAATTGAATGAGCTCTGTTCAGATAAACCAGATGGAGCTGCAGGAGTCTGCACACCACTGTAATTTTTCCCCACCTAGTCTTTAAACACACCATTTAAATGCCTCTACGATGTGCCAGATAGTGTGGAGAGAGTAAAATAATCTATATTATATACTTCATTGCTCACTCTTTGTACCTCTCCAATTCCTTTCAGATGCTATACCCTTATTGATCAAAAGCCATCTTCTGGGCTTCCCCTGCTTCTGGAACTGCTTCTGTACTCCAAGGTTTTAGAAATACAGAGCATCCTGTTTATAATCTCCAAAATTCAGTGTTATAATGGAGTCTGCAGTGACAATCAACATCACAAAAAGTGCTTTCATCTACATAGTACTGAGAAACGTTTGAAAAAAAGTTGTGTAGCCTCTATAGTTATCACATTTTAATAAACATCCAATTACAGCTATTATAGAAGCCTTTCATGTAAGGACTGTAGTTTAAGATATAAAAATAATAATGACAGTGGATGTACGTCTTTTGGAACCATGTAAAATCCAGGATGTGTCAGAACTACAGAAGCTGGGCTAGTTTCCCATAAAATTTACAGATATTAAAACCCCCTAAAGTTTAACTCCAAGCGGATGTAATCTATTGCTAAGTCCTGCTCTCCAAGCAGCCTGAAGGATGGCTGTGCTGGGTCTCCTGAAGTGTGACTGCACAGTGCTGTGGACTTCCAAGGACCCTCAAGACCTCCTCCAGGAAATTCAACTCAACCTCCAGCCACTTTCCTTGGAACATTTTGGCTCTCAGACTGCTGAAGGTGTCAGAAGTAGCTTTCACCAGTAGCACTTTCCTCTGGAACAAGATACCTAAATGCCTTAATCCTCACATGAACTATTAGAGAACTGGCAGACTACCTGTTTTCAAAAGATCACTTTTTTCACTTATCAAAACACTTTTGTAATTTCAGACAGTCTAGCAGCAGTAAAAACTTCTGCACAATTTATACGTCTGTTCTCCTTGTGTCTTGTTTCAGCCTTCATTTGCACTATCTTTTCTTGTTCATCTGTGTCATTCTTAATTGTTTTTTTTTGTCTCTCTTCTCTCTGTCTTCTTGCTGGCTTCGCATTTGAAGTGAAAAGCAATTAAAGTTGTAGGCTGATTCTTTGATTCTAAAGGACTGGATTCCCCATGGCCTTAGAGCTGAAACAAGGTCAACCCATCTCCTGCATGAATTTGATTCTGCATTTTTAGCTGTACTGTGGGAGTCCATCTGAAGTCCTTAGATGAGGTTTTACACAGGGTACAGCTGGCAGCCTGCAGGCTGCAAGGTGGCTCTGCCTTGTTTGCAGTCTCTGCTCTAGGTTTTGATGGGTGCATTCTGTAAACTCAGTGAGTTGAACCTGCTTACAAGTGAGACGAGAGCTACCACTGACAGGAGCAAAGGGCCAGAACTGTGTCTGGGAATGAGAGGGGGATGTGGGAAGGCAAGGAAGCATCCTCCTTGTCAGCAATGAGCTGCTACAGTAGTGCTGTCATGTTGCAGAATACCCTTGTTGCAGCTGTGAGGCACATTGCTGCCCTCACTGCTGCTGCCACCTAAGGTATGAGGAAGGTGGCATCCACTGAACCCTGTGTAGCTATGGAAAATGGAGGGAAGTATTTGAACACATCAGCTGTCACATTTCCCCAGAAGCCCAAAGTGTCTATCACCACAGTCTGTGCCTGTGCAGCCCCTGGAAGACCACCACTTTCCCACTCTGTCGGGCTTTGTTACTGGAAGTGAGTGGAAATGTGAGTTCCTACCTGCGGCTGCTGCTCTGCAGCATTGGTAAGGAATCCCACTGCACACTAAAGATCCTGAGTGACTTGTCCAAGATGTGTTTTTCATGACAGATGACTACCATAAGGACAAAATCCTACAGCTGTTTTCCCCTGCTGTGCAGAATAACCTGTCTTACTCAAGGCCAAAAGCAATCAGCTCATCTTAGCCAAACAGAGTGGTAGTTGTGGGACCCTGGTGTTGTCATGCTGTGAATCAGCAGGCCAGTGAAGCAAGAAAGTACTTCTTCAGAAAGCATCCTGTCTTTTCAAAATCTTTTAATTAAAAAAAAAAAAAAGTGACATTACTTAAATGCTTAATTTTACAAGATTTTGTAAAGTACATTTTTAAATTTAAAAATAAGGAAATGGTATTCAAACACTGATAGGAAAAGCTGAGTCGCCCAAAGCCAGACTCTGGTAAACAGAAGAAAAGCTGGATTATTTGGGTAATGGTATTCTATATACAGTATGGGAAAATTATCAAAACTTGGGAATCAGGAAAGAGAATAGTGAGGCTATTTTTAAAAATAACATCACTGAAAGTCTGAAATTTTCCTACATAGTCATTTCAGTGTTTTGATCAACCTAAATCCTGTACAGTGAAGGACGCAGCTTGGGATCACCTGCCGCCACATCTCACTGTCCGTTGCCTTGTATGAGTCACATTGCTGTTACTGTAGAACTACTTCAACTGCAACTCTGCTTTCACAAAATAGTCAAGTGGAAGTATGTATTTGCCCCAGGCTTCCTACTATCCCTGGATACACCCACGTAAGGGGTGTACTTAAACTGGTAGAAAACGTACTGTATGTACCATGTTCTTTGGGGTCACACCAACCTCTCTGTCCATCATTCAACACTGAATCATGTCCTCTTGTGGAAAAGGTTAGGCCATGTCTTACACTGTGTGCTGCCTGGTTTTCAGTAGGGCATAACAACATGTTTGCTTTTCTTTGTGTTGCGTCAACTAGCATTCAAATTGGCATCATTTCTTACAGCTCCTTGTTTAGCTGCAGTGCCACGTTGGACAAAAGCCTCCATGAAGCAATTGTGACTGATCTTTATTTGGCAAGGAGTCAGTGGACAACAGCCTACCTCTCAGATCGCCTGTTGAGGTGGTATTGTACAGTAGTGAAAATCCTTCTGTAGTGATTTCCTCACTGAGAATCTTTAGCAGCTCTCAATTTGTTCATTCAAATAACATCAAAGCCAACATCATGACATATGTAGGAATTATCTCTGTCAGGAGTCTCAGAAATTAAGATAAATCACTTTCCCAGGACCTGCTGGAACATTGCAACACTTTCTGAAAATTTTGTCCAGATTACAGGTTTACATTTACTGGAACTGCCTTGCTGGGAACTCATGCTGCATGACTCTCTTGCCCGCTCAAACCCAGAACTATCCTCATTTCCTTCACCTTTAGAGCCCGGAACTGTCCTCTGTTCCTTCACCTTTTACACATTAAAAACTTTTATAACCACAAAACTAGGATATGATAAAGACCTTTGGCTCTTGCCAATGCCAGAGCCCAAATCAGATTATCAAAAAATATTTATTAACAAAAAGGCTACAAAATAACATTGACTGTTATTCCTGCTTTCACTTCCTTTCTCCTTCAATTCTGCACAGGAGAGTCTGTTACTAAGTTAGAAACTGTTAGATGTGTTGTCAATGTATGCCTGTATGATATATGCTAGAAGCTGGATCAGGAAAATATAATTGAATAACTACAGAAAAAAAGAGCTGGAAAGATCCTTGAGAGCCCATCCTGATGCTTGGCCTGGACCATCCAGACTGAAACTAGTCCTGAGAAACAGCTGCTTAACAGTTTTTAAAAGCTTGTGCTGACAAAGAGACTGTAAGCTCCCCAGTCAGTCTTGTCTGGCACTGTCCATATCACTACAAAGTCTGTTCTAACGTCTAATACAAGTGGTGGAGCACAGATAATTCCCTTCCTCTGTATGGCCTCCTTTCAGTCTTGAAGATAATGTTATCCTGTTAACTCTGTCTCAGCTTAAGCCAGGACACTTTTTAAAATAAACAGGTCTACTTCTTTCAATCTTTCCATGCAGATTGTGTTTTGTTTCCCTAGCTTTATTCTCTTAGCTCTTCTCTACAGCCCTCCTGAAATGCATCACACGTAGATGGACGTGGTGCTCCAGCTGAGGCTTTGCCCCAGCAAACACAATGGAAGGACTATTTAATATGTCTTATATTTTTACACATGCCAATAGCACGTTCAGTGGAGTCTTTTTCCAACAAAGTAACCTAATGTATGACTGAGGGTCAAATGAACTCCTCCTCAGCCAGAAAGTGCAAACACCTAAGATGAGAAGGCTGTTCAAGGGCAGGGAGCAGTTGACTCCCATGTGCCAGACTTGCTTTCGTCATTCAGCCAATGGGACATGAACAAAGCAAATGAATTATGTGACTAATAATTATGAAAGTTTCTAAGGGACAAAGGAAACTCTCCAGTGGTTACAACTAGTGACAAACCAACAAGGCGGCTTGAATAATGCCCATAACCATCTGAGTCACTTCACTAACAATTCATTTAAGCAGCAGAGCACTAGGCAAAACTGTCTTCACCACTGCAGAGACCAGAAGAGAAACAATTTTCCATTGTAATTAGCAATGGAAACAGTGAAACAAGAATGCACAAAAAGCAGAGCTTTATGGTAGAATTGTTTGAGGGTGGCCCTTTTTTGTTTAAAAAAGAAACACAAAAAATGTGTGAGGAAACTCAGGAGCAGTAAAGTTAGGGGTCTGGGAACTACCTAATTAAACCTTGGCCCTACACAGCCCCACAGGAAAGAACTGGCTTTTGGACAAATCTGTTGTAAGACTGTCTGACCAGTAGCACATGAATCATTGAGAGACACGTGAAAAGATGCTGAGCACCAAAGTCAACTGCTGATATGTCGCTGATGTCAGGCTCGAGGCAGCTTGCCAAAAACTGTCTGTTGGCTGTTGATAAAAGCATTATGTATCTCGTAGTATGAATCAGGTTGAAATTACAAGAAAAGAGGTTATTCAGAGGACATACAAAAGTCACTAGAAGTAACAAAAGCTAGCCCGAATTCCTCTTCATGCAGAAATACAGAGTTGAGTACTAACAGGTACTTCAGAAATGTGATCACGTGCAAGCTGTAATGTGTGAGCAGGTACTGGTTTGCATCAGAGATAATAAAAAGCAGCTGCCTGGGAAAGGAGCTGGCCAAACTCCAGAAACAACTCAAGGTCAAACCAGAATTAAAGTCCTTTTTAAAAGGAGAGAGAAATTTGGGAAGCTGGAAAATGGAAGTGTCTGTCCTGCAAAAATCACTCAGCATTAGAATCAGTCCGAAAGATCTCCGTGCAAAAAGAAAGAAAGGAGCTGTTCAAAGTTTACCTCAAATAAGATGCCTTCCCTCCCCTCCCAGCTGTAGATATAAAACCTGGAAAGTACTAGACAGTCACTAGGAGTTTCAGGACGGAATCTGAACATGAGTATCAGTTCTGAGGTGTGAGTTTGTACCTACCTTCTGACTGGCCCATCTGCAAAGACAACTTTGCAACACTGAGATAGGAGCATGAGCTCTGTGGGCTGCCCATACAACTGAAATGTAAAATTTCTGGGAGGTCTGTGATGGACTTGGATGGTTGTAGAAAACTGTTTTCACTGTATGAAGCACTTACAGCATGCTAGGAACCCGATTTTGAATTCCTTATGTTTTATTAACAGATTCATGTAAGGCCACAGCCGGCTTCTTAATGAGAATTGAACAGGCATTATACTGTTTTCCTCCACCAGCCAGTAAGCTTAAATACAATTTCTCAGCTGCCAGCCTTGCCCTGAGATTAGTGAGGGCAGCAATACCGCAGGATGTTTTGACCTTTCCGGGGTAAGGCATGCCATCCACTTGCAAGGCAGAGGAGTGACAGCAGCAGCAGGGCTGCGCCACAGGGGTAGATCCTACAAGCACCTCTGGCAGCTCTTCAGTCAGAAAGGGAAAGTGCTGAGTTGCCTGAACAAGCTGCCTTTAGGGTCAGAGAAGGAGCTAATTTCAGCTATTTCACAGGGAGTCCTGGGCTCTGAACCAAGAGAATGGACTAGTTCTGGTCCAGTCTTTGTGGACTGGTCACTGCCACTTGTACAGCAGCTGAGACCTACCCTTTTGGATAGCCCCTGCATTCCTCCTCTGGCCAGGCAGTGTTATGGGGGTCACAGCTGATGTCCTGTACAGCACACTGTCATCCTTCTGGAAGGGCACTGGATATACATTTACAAAGCAATGTAAAGCTTATATACTGAGTGCGTAATTTCAGCACTGGCAATGCAAAGAAACATAGCTAGAATTGTACAAAGCTGCATAATAATAAAAAAAAAAATCACACGTGGAACTATTTTGTCAAAAATATTCAACGGGGTATTTTAAAGAGCAAAGTAGCTTTTTAAACCCACCCTGTCCCTTTCTGTTCCTCCACAGAGCAGACATCTTAAGGCTCCTGTACCGATTTAAGGAAGCTTAACCCAGATATGGCTGTCCTGTCACTGGGCAGCACAGGCAGCCACGCAGCTGTAACCCGAGGGACAAAACCAACATCGCTGTAGTTAATGATGAGGAGAAGCCCTGAGGGGCCAGCGACCTGTTCATTAACCGAGGAGCTCTGAAATACCTGACATACCTGTTCCAGCCTCCCGGGGCAGGATTGCTACTGGAAAATCCCCCCCTGGCCTGCCAGCCATAAATCTCTCAAGGTCAGCAGCGAAGGGAGAATCCTGACTGGAAGGACAGGGTAGCTATTTTTTTCCCCGGTTTATTACATGCCGGCTCGGCACCCCCCGCAAACCAAGTCTCCCTGCTGCTCCCTTAAATGCCACCC
>NW_010129029.1:0-12689 GCF_000699245.1 Pterocles gutturalis | reverse complement strand
GTGATTGTTGGGGGTGTTTGTTTTCCCAAAGGGGGGGGGGGGGGAATGTGGAAGAGAGTGTCAGAAGGTGGCGGAAGTATCTACGTATTTGTTTTAAGTGATGCATTCTTTTATGGAACCTGAACTTTTGATTTTATTTCAGTCACGCTGCTAATTAAAAGTGATCAAACTTGCTTCTGACTTTCGCAATGACTACGTGGAAGATTCTATTAATCTAGCGCAGTGTCTTTTAGGAGTAGTATCATCTCTGTCATCTTAGTGATGTTCAGGGAACAATGTATATTTGATTTTTTTTTTTTCTCTAGTAACACTGAAGACCTCCATTTAATGTACAATGGGGGACAGACTCGGTTTTTAAGTAGTTTGCCTCTCACTCATCTGATGAGAAATTCTTCTAAAGACATGCTTACTATCTTTCTTATTGGTGAAACTGAAGAAGTTATGAGTGAGAATCAAAGCAAGAATCCTAGGTGAAAGGGCAAAGTTGCTTGCTGGTGTGGTGTTTTGTTTTGTTTTTTTTTTTTTTTTTTCTTTTTTTGAGATAAACTCTGCATTTCTGCTCTACCCCTCTGCTTTAATTTCTTCATATAAGTATAGAATGCTAGAAGGACAGATGCAAGGTAGAAATAAGTGGAAAGACTCAGAGGGTTAGTTTGGCCTAAATGGCAGGAGAGGAGACTAGTAAGGCTTTCAGAGGTACAAACCTTTACAGTACTATGTAAAGCCTTCACCTTGTGGTATGCCAAAAGAACAGTGTGCTGTAAAATTTCTGCACTAGGGTATGCTATACATATATCCAAACTTCAGCTAATATTAGTAAATCTGTGTACAAATTGCAAGCCCAGACAAATACAGTTTTCATACTTCTGCATTGTGTCGGTGCCCCAGTATTACACAGAAGAACTGAGTAGCCTTCATTGCCTAGGCAGTGAAATACCAAACAAACAAAAGTACAGATATATTTTAGTTTTTTCATTGTTATGGTATTTGTGATAGATGAAAACTTGCTTTAATGTGTTGAGGGGGAAAAGTTAGCTATTTTCAATTTTAACAAGTTTCTCAAAAGCAAAGGTCATGTGTGTGGCCAATAGTGGGGAAACTGTGCTTGGCTTTGTCTCCATTAATTAAATGATCTGCCATTAGTCGTATCAGGACAGGAGTATAAGGAACTTGGAGCTGGAAGTGGCCACCCTCCAGCACAGTGCCATAACCATGTAGCTCTGCTGTTTTCATATAGAAGAAGCTGGCATAGTCTGTGCCTGGGAGTCCTGACCTCTGCACAGCATTTTTTTTTTTTGGCAATATAGTGTGTGCCCTTAGTTGCCTTTTCTTTGTTTGGTGTGGGGTTTTTTTGTTTGTTTTTTTTTTTTTTTTTTTTTCATCAGTTGTGCTTTTTGTAGAGGTCTAAAGAGTAAGATGGATTTCTGTGCACTTGGTTGCTGAGTATTTGAAATTGTGTGCTTTGAGCTCCAATGGGTTTTTATTATATTGTCAGAAGACTGAACACCTAGGTTACTCTTAAGGAAGTAAAGATGATAAAAGGAAAACTAGGGCTGCAGTAACTATCTGGGCATGTTCAGTGTCTGCAGCTTCTGTCAACTTCATTTGGACACTGGTTTATTGGCACTTCTAGAGGAAGTGACCAAAGAAGGTTCATCTTTACAAAAGGCAGTACTAAGTAACTGGTGTGTTTGAGATATTTTCCAGCTGTGCAGTACGGGTGAATAAACAAAGTAACAGAGAATCCACGTGCCAAGGGAGATTGTTTCAAGTACTATTATTCCACAAATTTAATTGGGTTCTACAGTTATCTTTTGCCAATGTTTAGGAGGATATTATAGAAAATGGAAAGTATATTACGAGGAAGGGGAAAATAAGCTGTGGAGAGACCTACTTGGCTTTGAGAAGGGCAATCTTGTATCAACTGGACTAGTCTAGTTTTGCAGTGCTTGTCCCTTTTCTAAGCTAATTGGGTTGTTTGAGCATCTTGCAAAGCATATGCCATGGTTAATTATGATTTGTGGTCACTTTGTTAAAGTCACTTAATTGACTTACAATACAAAATGCTGCTCTAATTTATAAAAGGCCTCACGCACCTGATTATACTACGTTCATGTAACCTTCACAGGAATGAATATTCTGAACACTGTTAGCAGAAATAGGCCTTAATGGAAGCAAAATGTTGTATGTGCCCCTATTTTTGTCCAAGTGTACCAGCTCATGTTAATGCTGATATCAGGGAAAAAAGGGACAGAAGTTTAGTAATGACCGTCTTAAAATTCCATTTGATTGCAGACTGTAGTGAAATTAATTCAGGCTGGTAAGAATCCTTGGAGGTAATTCACTGCAGTGTTCCTTAAGATCATGCCTGGTAGACAAACTAATTGAAACTTTAATGGTGAGGACAGTGGTGGCCCAACTACATAGCAGAGACATTGATTTGAACCCAGATGCCTTTGTGTAGTATTGATGACTTCCTTCTGATTGTCGAAGGTACTAAATGTTTTTATCCTTAGTATGTTTGGAAGGTCCACCTTAAATGGGCAAAGCACAAATTTTTATTAAGTATTGGCATATATATTTGTATAACAGAGGTACTTATAGAAGCATTAAATTGTCTTATTTCACAGAAAGAACAATCAATAATGTCGGCACTGAACTGGAAGCCCTTTATCTATGGAGGTTTAGCATCAATCACTGCAGAATGTGGTAAGCTTTTCTTTTAACTGTTTACATGATTTCCTTTACTCAGATGGTCCCTTTTAAAACAAGCTTGGTTCCATGCTATCAGTGAGACAGTAGTATATGGTGTTCTGCAGCATAGGGGTTTTTTCTTTGATGCTGACTGAAGAGTTACTCTGAACTCTGTTACAGTGTCAGAACACTTCTGTTTGTAAACTCTCATCCCTTGTGAGTCTTGTTTTTATACAAACTTTGCCTTTGGATTCTATTATTTAGTATTTGATATGTTCTTAGACAGTGGTCATAAGTATACACAGCTTTTGTTTTGCTAGAGTAAACAAGTTAAGCTCTTAACTTGTAAAATTCTCTTAGCTTTTCTGAGTAGCTGTGTTGCAGTTTAAATTCCCCCTTCTTGAATGTGAGTGGCTGATTAGATTTGAACAGTTGAATTCAGTTAGTGTGCAACAAAGTATAATTGGTATAGTGAGGCACTGCATCTGACATTTTAGTGCCTACTCTAAAGACAAACCTAAAATACCAACATCATTTTAAAGTCTTACCTGAAATGCATGTAAAGGAAACTTGTATTTTCATAGTAGCAGAACATAGTCTGATGTGGTAGGCTTGCATGTGAAGCCCCTCTGATAAAGTAGATGTACTATAAAATTACAGTTTAAAACTACTATTTTGTTTTCCTTTTCTACATTCTCTTACAAGTCTTGTTCAAACTTGAGTTTGAAAACTCTTATGTGACGTGGCTGATAATGCCAAAAGCTTTGGGAGGAAGACAAGCAATTCATAAAGCCTTGCTTGTCTGGTAAACCTTGTTAGAACGGATGTAGTTAATTCTGACTTCTGGTAGTGTTTAGGTGAGTATTGAATGTTGAGGTAGTCCCTTTCCTAAGATAAGCTCTGGAGGAATATGCTTTCTAAACCCCTTCATAAAGGGAGCATGGAGAGTATGAACTTGATGTAGCAGTAGGCTACAGGAAAGCAATAACAGAAATGGGTACTGCTGCTGTTGCTTTTTTAGATTCTAGGCTAGAATCTGTATAGCTTGTCCTGTGGAATTTATTTATTTGCCTTCAGTGAAATGCTCTTCAAAGATGTTGGTACAATACACATGCAAACTCTGTACTTGGTTGTGATTGCAGAGTCCTATTCAGTGTGGCTGTTTACAACCAGGCAATACCATGTTGCCTGAAAACATAGTGAATGCAAAAGGTAAACACAGGAAGTAGGTAGGGCTTGTAACAAGCTTTCAGAAGGTGATGAACCACTTCTTCAAATTATTTTTCCCATGAGCGTATTTTAATATATTTTTGGTATATAATAAAGGTTGCTGCTTCTTATATCATGTTCTTTGTTGTCTGTGGTTAGGTAAGTACTTGATTATTTTTCTCTTGATTTTTTTCTCTAAGGTACTTTCCCCATTGATCTGACCAAAACACGTCTCCAGGTTCAAGGTCAAGTTAATGATGCCAAATATAGAGAGATCCGCTACCGTGGAATGGTGCATGCCCTAGTCAGAATATGCAGAGAAGAAGGATTGAAAGCCTTATACTCTGGGTAAAATTAACTGACTTGCAGTAATGGTTTCTGAACAGTCTATTGATAAGTACAGGCCTATAGTGTGTGAATTCTTAGGTTTCAGATTTACAAGGCATTTGGTTAGTCTCAATCTGGAAGCTGAAAGCCCAAGCTGAGATTGCTTCAATCTTTGCATTCTGCAATAGCATTTCAAGTTTGAAAAAAAAAAAAACAAACCAAAAAGAAAAACAAAAAACCAGTCAAACAACAAAACCTACTTGGGAAAAAAAAGAAGAGCTAAGCATGAAGTTCTCTACAATGCTGCTATGGGAGAAAGAAGAAAATTTGAAGTAACATTTGTGTATAAATGGACATACTTTATTTTAAAAGATGCAAGATGGTGGGGGAAAGATGTGATCTGCAGATTACATTTCAGACGTGCTTGCCACCTATTTTATAGATCACAAGTTAAGGCATGCTCTAATAGTATTCTTTCCACAGTTCATTCACGTTCTTGCAGGCTTTATTTAAAAAACAAAACAAAACCCCAAACTTCATTTTGTCTTTAGATTTAAAGGAACAGACCTTTCTCTGGTAGACATCTTGTGTTCAGTCTCTCCTGCTCTAAAAAGTATTTGCTTATCAGTCTTTTGTGTTTTTGAGCATAAATATTATCACTGCCTATTTTTACAGGATTGCACCTGCAATGCTACGGCAAGCTTCATATGGAACCATAAAAATAGGCACTTACCAGAGCTTAAAAAGAATGTTTGTTGAGCATCCAGAAGGTGAGTGGGTTTTTTTCAATTTAGTTGAGGACTGTTTTGCTTAAAGCTGGTTGTTTCCATTTGGTATCTTAGTGGTTTAAGCAAGTCTACTGAAGACATTCCTTGTACCAATTACAATGAAGTGAGTCAGCAAGGAAAACTTGTCAGAGCAGTTTTTAAGGCTTCTGTTAATTGGCACTCTCTTTGGTTAAAGAGAGGGGTGGCATCATCCTGCCCTGATGCATCTTAAGCTTTGTAAATCTGCAGCTAAACTTGCTTTCTTTGTTTATGGAATAGATGAAACCCTGATGATAAATGTTCTATGTGGCATTCTTTCGGGAGTAATCTCATCATCTATTGCCAACCCTACAGATGTCTTAAAGGTAATTATGTGTTATGTAAAGTTTGTCCTTAGTTTTTTTCCTCTCCTTGAAGAAATGCAGAATCTCCTGATTAATATAGGATTTGTTGTTTTGTAACCCTATTCATTCTCATCTCTTAACTTTAAAAGAAAAAACATCAGTAACAACATGAATTCTTGGAACCTCCTTCTGGTCTATACTAATTATTTGGAATTATGCACCAAGAAGCTGATGGTGGGGGAGGTAGCTGGATCCATATAACTTTTTTTGGGGGTAGAGAGAAGAATTTAAGGTAACTCCAAGTTTCATGCTATCGTGTGTGTGTGGAAGCCCCTCTGTGTATTTCATCTATACTTCTTGGTAACACTGTTGTACTAGGATGTTTCTGGAGGTCAAAATAGGTCAAGATCAATTCAGAGGCAAGAGTTTCAGTGAGTGCTACTTGTACTGTATGATTCTTTAATCTCGGAGAGAGGTTTTGCAATCCAGTGTCCCATGGAAATACTGTTCCAGCATCAGTCCTTTAAAGTAAATTGGTGAAACCATTACCTCTTTAAGAACCTGTTAGCTTAATTATAGTAAGTGACCTCTTTTCCAGTTACTGAACAGGACTGATGGTATTTAACTTAAAAAAAAAAAAAAAAAAAAAAAAAAACAAACTGTAGCATGTGACTTACATAGCTGCCTCTAATGAAAAAAATCAAGAAAACTCTTCTGTTCTCCTAAACCTACTAAAAATGTAATCCTTCCCAAGGCTAGTGTGGTTATGTAGAGGCATTTCAAACATAAGCTTCTATTTCAAGTCTGGCTTCAATTAGTTATTTCCCAGAGTTATGTCCATGTACGAACTTGCTTGTCACCACACTTGTATTTGGTAGTTGCCATGGCAGTTTCCCAAGGACATTCTTAGAAATCCGCAGGATCTAAGACCGTGGTTCTCACTAGCTGAAACTTTAATCTTTTTAACCTTTCATTTTAATGTGTTCCTGTGAGAACACTGTAAAGGACATTCTGCAGAACCCATCTGCCAGTCTCATCTAAATGAAGTAGTGTACAAGTACAGAAATAGACATGGCAGTGCAGTTAAGAACTACACCATGTACTTGTTCAAAATTAGCAGCTGCATTTGGACAGTTAAGGCGCTTCAAAAGATTGCATCATGGTTATGATAATGTCAGCTATTAATTTGTACTTGGAGAAATAGACTGCTACTTAAAAGATTGTAAATTAATAGTTTAATACCATTTTAATAACATCTTATTGGTTATGTATTTGAAAAGTATTTATTTTCTAATTTTATCTTTAATCTCAGATCAGAATGCAAGCCCAAGGTAGTGTGATTCAAGGAGGGATGATGGGCAACTTCATACAGATCTACCAAAAGGAAGGCACTAAAGGATTATGGAAGGCAAGTTTTTAACTCTATTCTACACTTTCTTGCTCAACTGAATACCATGTTCTTCTACAGTATTCTCAGCCAAAATATGGAGAAGTCAGTGGCTAATATGTTTGTAGCTTGTTGTGACTACTTTACTACTGATGTCTTGGTGCATCCTGACAAAGGGTTACTTTATGGATTAGCCACTTCATAAAAAAGGAGACAAATGGAGGCTTAAATTAGGGTGACTGGCTCTAGGACTAGTTCAGCAACTCTTTGCAAGCCACCTCTCAATCTGTAAGCTCTGCTTTTTAAAACATATACTAAAGAACATTTGGAAGTAAAAGTAGTAATGAACATCCTCTCTAGCTCAGGAATTCTTGTACTCAGTCTTTTAGGTTGTCTTATGCCAGTTACAGTCAGTAACTATAACAGCTGAAAACCAAGAATAGACAATTGTTCTGAAACTGTTGGAAAATAGAAATGTTTTTCTGTTAGTGTGATTTGTCTCTGCAAAGTTTCTTGATCTCCATTTTTCTGTTAATCCTCCTTACTTTTGTCAGTTTTTTGGTTAGCAGCAAGGGGAGCTGGGTGTTGACCTCACCTGGCTGTTGAGGTCTTTACCTGAGTGTTGATGTAAGAATTCATATGTTAAGCAGAGATGAAGTAGCATAAAGGAACTGAAATTGCTGTTCAGTGTGGGAAAGTGATTTATCTGTTAACTTGAATCTACACTTTTGGAGCACGTACGTTTAAGACTTGTACTAATTGGCCATATTTGCCTTAACAATGTTCTTAACACATTTGTGGTGTGTTGCTTTGCATTATAAAAGCTAGGCATTTCTGATGGTACGCAAAGGTTAATTTTAAACTACAACTATATCCTTTCTTTTGCCAGGGAGTATCGCTGACAGCACAGAGAGCTGCCATTGTTGTTGGAGTGGAGCTGCCAGTGTATGACCTTACCAAGAAGCACATAATTATGTCTGGATTTATGGGAGATACAGTATATACTCACTTCCTGTAAGTTTGTATAACTAACTGCTTGCATAGCTCATCATTGGTTATTGCTTGTTATGGGTGATGAATCTTTTGGTATTTTTCTGTTATCAGTCTAGATGTAAATATACTTCTGATGTGTTTATACTTTTTAATGCAATAGCATCTGAAATGGTAGCACATAGCATGGAAGCTAATTTTATTTAGGATTTGGATTTAATTTTCTTTTGAATACGGAATTTTGTTTTGTGGATGATCTGAATCATTCAGCTTTGCAAACTGAGATTAGAGGAGAGTTCCAATCAAGTATTTGCTGTTCTCAGAGGCACAAACATCTGTCTGAGTATGCAGAATCTATATATAAGGGCTGTATATCATATCTTGAAAATGATGCTTTATAGTGAATGAAAAGTAATTTTTCACGCTTACTACCTGATGTAATTTTTAACTGAAAGCATTAAACACTCATTATTACTGCATGTTTTCTGGGGAGGGGGAAATTCTTGTGCATCTTAGTGTGTAGGTCAAATTTCATTAAGCCTTTCTTTTATTAGCTCAAGTTTTACTTGTGGGTTAGCTGGAGCCCTTGCATCCAACCCAATTGATGTTGTGAGGACACGCATGATGAATCAGAGAAGCCAGCAGCATGGGGGACACTCAAACTACAAGGGTACTTTGGATTGCTTGTTACAAGTAAGTAGTTCATGTATCAACATAAGTAGAAACTGGTGCGATCAAGCAATGATGTTGTTGTAGAACTCAAAATTGTTCTCAGTTTCCCTAGAAATTAATCCAAGTGACTTAAATATGTTTTTTTCCCTAATGTTCAAAAGGACTATACTGCCAATAATGTGCTTGGTGTGAAAAGTATCTACTGTCTTGACAGAGGCAGAAAGAATGTTAGTATGTACTGCAGGCACTTCCTTTTAGTGTTTGGATGAGGAGACTAAGTCTCTCAGCAGCACTGTCTCTTACTTAACTTTACCTGATGTTGGTATATTGATAAGAAATTATAATTTCATTGGTCAGTTCTTAAAGAGCAACATCATCTGGGGCAGCTGGCTTTCTCTGTTGGTTACTGCATAATGGAAAGCCTAGTACAGCCAAAGGCGATATCAGTCTGATTATTTTGGCTTGGTTTCTTAAATCCCTAAATTGGGTATGCAGTGGGAAAATGATGGCCTTTTACACAGAGAAGAGTGGGTAGGAAGCTATTGGTGTCCAAACTGTTGACTGAACAGTCCCGTTTGTAAAACAGTTCAAGTCACACTGTCCAGTGCAATTTTGTGAAGTCCATAAAGCAAACTGAAAAATGTCAGGGGGGTGCCTAATGTGAGCTGCAGGCTTACATGCAGCACTCTGCAAGGTTTTTGGGGAGGAAAAAAAGTCCAGGAATGCAATTTGGATGAATCTGGATGAGGTACTGAATGACACAGACTGCATCTTTACCTGCCAAATAATGCTGCAGGCATTACTAATCTTGGCTTTATGTAGTGAAATGTTTCCTTGTCCCATCGTACAATATGTTTAAATCAAGATTACAGCAGTAAGCCATCCCCTTGTCTGGTATAGAATATTGTTAGCTGAGATGTTGGCTAAATTTCTCACTAATAACAAATGACATAAGTATGTTCTTGCTGTGTGTTGTTTTTTCCAGACATGGAAGAATGAAGGCTTTTTTGCTCTATATAAAGGGTTTTGGCCGAACTGGTTAAGACTTGGTCCTTGGAATATCATTGTATCCTTTTCAAAGGTGTGCAAAACTTTTAAGCTAGCCAGACAACAAGTATTGACAGTTTCATGGAGTGGTCAGTGTGGAAAGTGTCATGTCAGCACAAATTTATTTTATGAATGGAAAATTGTGTAGTTAACCATTTTCTTAGTCAACTGCTGCCAGTCAGACTGAATTTGTGATTCACAGGGTGAATATTAGAATGTGATCTGTTCCTCTGATTTCATACCTGTCCTTTTCCTTAGTTTGGAGCCTAGTTTTAAATAAAATTGACCAGATGAGTTAGGAATGGGGGCTATTTCCAGAACTGGGGAAACTGTTGGCAGTTAGCCATGAAATCTTTTTGTTTATCTTCATCTCACAATTTTCTTTTTGTTTAAAGAGCCAGCTGATCAGAGCCCTGTGAGTTGGATTGGTAGTAATGTTTTTACCGTGAGCAAATCTACTTTAGCCCATCAAAGCTAAGCGAGTAAAGACTAATGGCTTTTGCAATATTCTCCTGCCTCCTCAGTCCTGTGTTTAAGATCCTGAGGAATAGGGATGGTAAAGTAATTGGCATCACCAGCCTGAAAGCAAGTGTAATTGTTCTGCTTAGTACTGCATAACAAAAATGGCCAACCAGCAGCATTGCACAGGAGGGAACAAAGATTGGGAAAAAGTTTCACAAAGTTGTCCTTTAGTGAAGTGACCATTTTGTACTGTGTGAACAGGAAACAGTTTTCCTTAATCATCTGGTCCAGTTCTTTCTGACATATGAACAGTTGAAGAAATTATAGACTTCTGACATGTTGAACTGTATACTGAATTCTGTTAATGTACTGTTTGAGTTTAGAGCAACTTGTAAGTTGTCTTGAGCATTTGCTTTTTCTTGTCTGAGATTCTGGCCAAAGGAAGAGGTCACTACAAGACTTGTGAACGAGAGCAACCTGGAAGTGATTCCAAGGCAAGCTGGCTCCTGTAACAATGGCTTGCTCACGTGATTCAGTGGATGATGTGCGCTGTTTTCCAAACTGAACCAGAAGGAATACCTTCTGTCAACTGTTCAAGGGTTCTTGAATGTGAAAATCTGAATGCTGTTGAGACTTGAATGCAGTGTTTTATAAGGGCAAAGAACAATCTTTCTGTAAAGGAAGGTAGGTAGTACCAAGGAGCTGTGATTTCCTGTTCTCAGAACAGTATACAATTTGACTGTAATAATTTATGGTTTCTAATTGACTGAAAGTGTCACAACACATCTCTGCAGGCTTTTAGTTCAGCAAAATACCTACTGTAATACAAAATCTACTTCTGGCTTTAGAGCTTTCCTGTGTTCTAGGTCCTTAGATGTCTGCATAATTTGCTGGGAATAATCCAGCTTTATTTGCAAGTGTGGTTGCTGCAGTTGTCAGTTTTAGCATAGTTTGAGGAATGTTTTTTTCCAGTGTATCATTCTTGATTTTCAGCATAAGTGATTCTTCAAAATATTAATATGTAAATTGTGAGTAGGAATGAAGTTCAAACAAGTCCATGATCATCTGCCTGTCTTGCAGAGAAAGTTTCCATGCTGCTTCCATTTTTGGGAAGAACTACTTGTAATGGTTACTGGCTGTTATGTATCATCTGAAAGATGCAAGGTTTGCACTGTGTGGTTCAGGCTGTGTCATGTAGGTGCCTGTGTAAAAAGACCCAAACCCCTCCGAAGGTCAGTCTACTATAAAGACTGCTTTCCTTGTTTAAAAGGACACCCAAACTGGGAACTGCTGAGCATTTTCACATAGCAAACAGGCCCAAGTTGCTGTTACATGCAAGTAAACGCTTCATGTAGAAATTGACCACAACTTCATTAAAGCATTATTTTTTTGGGTTAAATGTCTATCAAAACTTCAGAGCCATTAACTAAACAGTTATATAAAAGTTCTTACAAATGCTGCTGTTGAATTCCAAGATGGGAAATGGGTGAGATGCAGCTCATACAGTCATCCTTCTGTGTTTACAAAGGGTAGCAGAGCAGGATGCATAGCTTTGGATTTTTGTGGCATTGTGGTCATCTCTTAAATGTTTTTGGTTAATCATACATTCCACTTAAAGATATTTAATTACAATTTCAAAGTTACTATAATCACATAAAATTACTACTTTTGAATTCACAAATGGATTTTTAAATGCACAAAGCACTTTCTTTCCAAAGGTATAATGTTTTTCTATGTATATGGGTATGCTTATATGTAGAGTTTTTCCTTACAGCTGTTTCTATGCTTTAATAGAAATATTTGTAAATGTTTTTGTACACTATGTAAATTAAGTGTTTTACATTTTTAAGCCTATTAAATGTTTTTAAATCATTATGTAATGGCTCTGAACTGCTTCCAGTTTCTAAGTTTCAAAAAGGGGGGAGATGGGTGGGTTTTGAAATAGTTCAAGGTGATTTAACCAAGAAAAGCTGTTGCTGGCATTGAATGGGATGGTGTTATTGGTTATTTAGGCAAGCCAGACTAAAGTTGCTGTAGTTTAAAAGCTGCAGTTCCTGTAACTTAGTGGGTGAATAACGTGCAGTAACCATGTGTTCACTGTTCTTTGGCATATCTTAAACTGCAAGTGTTTCCCATTGTGTTATGAAAGCAGCTTGGTCTGGAGCAGATCAATCAGCTTAATTTTGTGTTGCAGCAAAGTGTTTATTACACTGGTAACCAGAGTGGATTTCTAGTGTTCACGTGTGGTAGGACAAGTCTGACAGATGCAGCTCTGAGGGGAAGAGGAATGTGCCAGGTTGGAGTAACAGAGTGGGAGTGTACAGCACCAGTGACTCTGGGGGAGCTGGACAGATGGACTGAAATATGTGCTAAGCACAGCACACACCAAATCTGAATGGGAGTTCAGGAGCTCGGCTGAAGGTGACTGCTGCAGTGAATATTTCAAGCTCTTTTCAAGGTCTCTAATTCAGACATGCTTAGTTAGGATTTAGTTTAATGTGTAACGATGAAAGATTTCCCTTTACTAAACCTAACAGCAAACCAAAGACAAGAAAGACTATTTCCAAAGCAAAGAAGGAGTTCTGCAGCAGGTTCTGAGGCATGGTGGAAAAAGCAGCTCTCGTTAATGGGTCACAGGGGAGGAAAAAAGAATAATGAGGAAGTGGGGTGATATCAAAGGGGGAGGACTGTGCCCCTTCACCTCCTTCTCAACGCCGTACCGCCGCTGTTCCGACCCGGCGGGAGGCAGGGAAGCGAACGGCCGAAGGGGCTGTCCCGCCTGAGGGCTGG
>NW_010129028.1:14223-19445 GCF_000699245.1 Pterocles gutturalis | reverse complement strand
TCTCAGCATGGCCGCTACCGAGCGCTGCAGCTGGGAGGGGTCCACGGAGGGGCACAGCAATGCAGCAGTTAATAAAGGGCGTTTGAAGTGCCAGAGGATTAAACACAACCAGGTGTCAGCCCTCCGCACAGCACCCATCACAACAGCGAGGTGCAGGTTACAGCTCGCTCCTGTTTGTGCAGCATTTGCTACAACAAGCACCATTTTTTCCATTTCAATAAAGACAAAAACAGTCCATTGAAGTGAATGTTTGACAAAACACAAACAGGTTGGGATAAAAGTTAAAAAGAACACAAATAGCTTCAGTTACTCTCTACTTGAGATACATGCCACACATCGTTTTCAAACTAACTCATCATAGCAGTCCGCTTGCCGTCTGTAAAAAAAGCACGGCAAGTTTATGGAGGACTAGGGACTAAGAAAATAACCTTCTTATGCCACAGTTTACTCGCATAAATACTATTCTCAAATTTTTTTTAGAACAAGTATTTAAAACTTTGCAGACTAAGAGTGTGTGGAGAACACAGTATACCTCAGTTTCAGGTACTCATAAAGCAGACATATAAAAATCCTCTTTTTATTTTGAAAATTTATAAAGTGTAAAATAATTAAAATGCCCGGACTTAAGTCCTGCCGAGCTATTCATACAGAGTTCATTCCAGGACCATAGCCACAACCAGTGTTCAAGATGGACAGACAAGGAAAGCCATTAAGTACACCTTCTAGTAATTCCCAAATAAAAAAAAAATACATCAATCCAGTGTTGGGCATCTACAAACAAGTTCCTGGTACAATATGAGCCTCCAGATACCTCTGAAACAAGCACTACAAACCCAAAAAATCCAGAGATAAAAGAAATTGGTCAAGTTCTGGAAAAACAAGTTCCACCTTAGATTTTACCACGCAGTTATACTACAGAAGAACTTACCAATTATAAATATCTGTTTGTACTTATGAACTCAGATTTAACCGACTGGTAGAGACAGATTCCTTATCATGTTATCACAACAGAAAAACTTCATGTTGTTAGGACACCTTAGGATGAAAGAGGTCCTGTTGCATTCCTGAAAGTGTGAGGTCTGCTGTTTAATGATTCCACTTCTTCCAGTCCAGGTAACCTTTTGGAGGTTGTTATCTTCTACTATGAATTATAACAGAACACTTATCAGGGCAAAAACAAAGGACATATGCAGTCAATAAAAGGCAGTGGTAACATTGGAGTTCAGTTATCTTGTGGTTTTTTATTTGGGCAAACTGCACATTATTCATATTTCTTCTATTTAGACCATAAGGTCTTCAGATTATACTTACATTGCATCTATGATACCTTAGACTCAAGACAGATACAGAACTTCCAGTATCAATAGAGTACAAACATTGTGTATCTTTTTCCCTTTTAACCTTTGGTTTCTGTTACAGCAGTTATGAACTGATAACTTCAAGGTTACGTCTGACTTTATATAATGAAAGATTCAGTGATAAGGTGCTTTAATTTTTCATTGATATGTGATGCTCTACAAAAATTAATAAGATTCCCCCAATTCTTTTTACTTGTCTTAAAATTGGTATATGTAGCAGTAGACCTGTAACATTTAACATTTTTATCTAGTTGCTCCACCTGCTGGTGCATATTCCTTTAAAAGCAGTCTTTAGAAGACTAAATGTATAAAAAATTGGGCCAAAGATGTGTACAAGAGACATTTGACTTTAAGCTGAGTTTATTTAACATACTTATTAAATCCAATCTGATCACAACATTTTCTCAGTCAAAAAAAAAAAGGCCAGTGGAAGTGCAGACTTCGGGAAACACGACCCATAGCTCACTTTTTGGATGATGCCATACAAAGTACCTTACTTTAAAATTCTCTCAGCAATGATAGGGAAACATCTATGGAGGAGGCCAATAATTAGAGAAAAACTTGGTCATGTGCAAACAGTCAGTCCTGCCTCATTACATGATCTTTTGACATTCATGCTGTAAGCCATTTATAAGTAATAGTTATGCTATAAAGCCAGAAAGCTGACCCTAAAGATATACATTTATTAAATGGTTGGAAGATCAAAACAACACATGTAATTTTTAACAGACAGACATTTATAGAACAAGAGAAGAAGGTAATTGGATAGCTAGTAAGCAACAAATGACAATTATTTCACTTTATAGCTAACAGAGAAAAAAGAAAGACACCATCCTGCAGATTTTCAACATCTAGAAATTTTTGTTATAGGATGTGGAAAAAAACCCCTGAAGAACAGTTTTACTAAGCTGACAATATTTAATTTAGAAAATTGGTAGTATTACTGCCATTATATACAGGTTTCTATAGGAAAAAATATTCCCTATCCTGTAACTGACAAATGGATTAAAAAAGACGCTGACAAAAATATCTTTCCAAAATTTACATTAAAAAAAAAAAATCAGCTTGTTCAAATTATTTTAAGCTTAAAGAAAACACACTTCAAATCTCTCACAGTATAAGCAAGACTACTTAAAAAGCAACACTTTTCACATCTTCCTCCAAAAAAAGATTTTGAGAAAAAGCTACAATGTTTAGATGTAGAACTGTAAGAAAAAATAATAAATTCTGAGCTAGGAAAAATATCTACATTGTGTTGTTTCTACAGTTTACATTATAAGTGCTACATGCTGTAATAGAAATAAAATACCCAAAATACTTCTGCAATTCATCGATTATAAAAAACAATTTCCATATTGAGTTATTTAAACTGTGGTAATATTCCACATGGATAACTGATTTCCAGCCAAAGAAAGACATAGTTACTTATCTGACCATTAGAGTCTTCATAAGACAAGAAAATACGGTTTCCTAATCAGTGTATCTAGCCTTCACGCTAAATAGAGGGTATACAATAAAAGGCAGGCAAGCTCATAGCTCCAAGAACTTCACAAATAAATATGATATACAAGTGAAAGATAAACTAATTTCCTCCAATTTTTCCTACTGGCATCAGTATAAAGTGGTTTTTTGTTGGTTTGGGTTTTGTTTTGTGTTTTTTTTTAAGAACATTCAGCATAGCTATTTAAAAATGTTAGCTTTAAGGACTAACACAAACTAATCTTGTGAAAAGACCAGAAAGAGGAGCAGTACACTACCTCAAGAAAGGCTACCTGTACATAAAGGACTAGATAACAAAAAGCAAGGTATTCATAATCATCTGTTCCAGAGAGGCAGTCACTCAAAAGAGAAAGAAAGGATAAGAAACAAGAATACATAAACAGGACGAGGCTGCTCGCTTCAAATTGGAAACTCCAAAAGTCCTTACATTCAAAGAGGACAATATATCCAATCTTTCCTAGCATGGCTCATCATTATCACAGTACCTTATCTCCTTCTATTCTTGAATGCATTACTTTTATATCTATTAATTCTGAGAAGAGTTAAGAATCTTACTCAATACACGTATAATCAAACATACTTCACCAACTACACATTTTGAGGCATTACCCTCTCTGTTGTATAGTTACTTCCCCTTCTCACCTTACCAAAAGTGAAAAGACTTGCAAGACTTTCCAGGGAATAGTGCTTGTATTACTTCTTTGATTAACTGTTTTTAAAAACAAGCACCCCTACATACAAATACTTATGAACACTTAAGCAAACAGACAACTTACAGAATCAGAAAGCAATACACAGATACCTGAGATGGGACTTCAGCACAAGTGCTTCACACACTGTAAACCTAAGACAGGTGAGACCCCTCCCTGCTGGCTGCCCCCGCCCCTTTCCCAGGTGCCTGTGGAAGGGCGGTGGGCAGGGCCCGGTGGACATGAGCCACAGCCTGGGGTCAGGGAGCTCCTTCTGCTCCCGGGCTACTGTGGGGTCAGTGGGGGGCTGCTCTTCTAGTTGATGGCAGCTTTTAATCTGGCTAAGCTATTTGGGATCCTTTATCATCAGAGCTTTATCTGTTGGGCAGTCTCAGGGGTTGTATGGTGTAGTATCCTGTTTTTTAAGTTTTCTGTGTTTTTAAAATTTCCTATGTCTTAGTCGCATTTTTGGGTTTTTGCACTGAGTTATGATTCCCAAGATGCTGGAGACTAACTGAGTACAAAAGCAAGTGCCTAAAGCCCCTCACCTCAGCAGCATAGCACAGGAGGAGAGCAGAGCTCTCTTAGCCTGCTGGGGAAAAGGGTGAATCCGGAATTTGGCTATGGGGATAAGAGAAAGATGAGGCTCCCTATGTCTCTTCCCACCCAAGCCCATATGTGGCTTTGTGCCTAAAAACAATTTTTTGGTTGGCTGGTTTGGTGTAAAGTGTGTTTTTGGGGGGTTTTTTTGGGGGTTTTTTTGGTTTGTTGTTGGTTTTGTTTTTTTTTTTTTTCCCCCCTGGTCCTGGCCACTCTGCAAGGCAAGGTTCATCACTAGTGTTTGGATACAGGTCAGGCCTGGGTCTGGGTTTTTGCAGGCAGGGCAATTTTTGAGGTTTCTGGGAACACTGTTCCCAAGGAGTGACGCAGAAATGGGTGACAGCCCCTTGCGGCAGAGCAGCCCCAGGATGGGTGAGCTGAGAGCAAGGAGTGGCAGCAGAGGGGTGTGTTTGAATGTGTCTAACCTTGAGTGATTATGTGGGATTTTAAATTTTTCTTGCAGGTTGCATTTTTATTTTCTTTTTCAAACATTTAGAGAAACACATAGAATAAAAAACTCTAGCTGGGCCTTTTTTTTTTTTAATCTCGCCTGGGTATTTTTTTTTCCCTCGGCGTAGAGAAGAAACAGAGACATAACCCTTCAGGGAAGAAGGGAAAAGGCGGACTGAGCCGGCGGGGGTGGGGCAGAGCTGCTTAGCAGCGAGGCTGAGGCGGAGGGGAGGGATGCACTGGGGAAGCTCCAGAGCGGGAAGCCAAAGGCGCCCCGGCTGCCCCACAGCAGGACCAGGTGCTGCTCGACTCGGCAACCCCCGTCCCCTCGCCCCGCCCGGTACCTCAAACATAAGTGCCAGCAGGAAGCCCATCACCAGGCAGGATGCGGTATCCGAATGGGGGGCTCTTGTTTTTCCTGAGGAGCCCCAAGGCAGGAACAGCTCCCAAACATTGGCAAGCCCACCAAGGAGCGTAACACCATTCCCCACTCCTCAGCAGCCCTCACCTCACGACAATAAGTACCGCCAGCCCGAAAGGCCCACCCTCTTCCGAGTTTTAGCCAATCAAAATTAAAAGCGCTTCTGATTGTCAGTCTTGGCAACTAATCGTTAGGCGGTCTGGA
>NW_010129028.1:7448-14191 GCF_000699245.1 Pterocles gutturalis | reverse complement strand
GCGGGAGGCGGGGTCCCATGCGAGTGACACAGGCCCCTAGCCAATCCCCTATGCGGGTGGGTGGGGCTTGCTCAGAAGGCCGCTGCGGACCCTACTGGGCGCGGTACGTGCCTGAAGGCGGGCTGGACGCTGAGGAGATTCCCGCCGGCAAGAGGCTCAGCGGGGAGAGCGTCTTTGTTTCGGTTCGATTCGATCCGGTCTGGCCTCTGTGGAGGCTGTGCTGGCCGCAGCTCCAGTGGCAGTCATGTGGCAGTCATGTTCCCGTGAAGCTTAGGAGGCATGTCGGTCGGTCTGGTCTCCCTCAGGAGTCCCAGGACTGCTTTTTTTTCGCTGGCGGGAAGCGGCTCCTCATCGTCCCCCTCTAGAGCTGAGCCGTGCTTCCTCACCTACGGCGGGACAAAAGCTGAAAAGCTGTTGAGGAACTCACTTTTTTTTTCTTTCTTTCTTTTTTTTTTTTTTTTTTTTTTCCCCCCCGCATTAAAATAGCGATAAAGGGGATTCAGAGTGCTTTGAAGTCCCAAAAATATAAGCATTTGGCTGTCTGCTGGTTCTAGCTGGAACTCAGGGGGAAACTCACACCAATTTGTCAAAAAAATGGCAGCGAAGGAAAGGGTGAAGGCCAGAGGGGGGCACGGTATCCCAGAGAACAGTGTTGGAAGAGAAAATAAAAATTAGGTTCCATCTGGAGATCGGGTGTCTGTCTCTCCTGCCGTCCCGAGAGTGGCCTCAGTGAAGAGAGGATCCGCCTGGATCCAGTTGCCAAATAGGACCTAACATTCAGTTCAGCTATAGTTTTGCTACCTGTTCATTATTAAATATTTAATACTCACAGGAACTTTTTTTTTTTTAGTATGCCTGAATTTGCTTTCCGTTAAATGTTCTGCTAATTGTTGAGTTTGTCTGTGCTTGTTCTCCTTTTCCTACCCTTATTTTGAGTTTCAGGCTAATATATTCGGAAACTGTATTTTACATTTGAAATTAAGAGTTGCTACACAGCACAGGTGCTGTTTAGGACACTCATTTGGGAAGCAACTGCCATGCATCGTCTTTTTCTCATCTGAAAAGAGGAATTAGAAATACAATGCTTGTAAGTCATTCACAAATCATGGCTGATTTTTGCTTATTAAAAAGAAACAATAATAATGAAAGAATTTAATAATTGTTTATTGTAACTGTTGTTTCTCTTTTCTTTTTTTAAAGCTACAAAAATAATCCCGACTGAGAATTAACTGTGATTGAAAACAGTTTTGTTTCTTCCTGGAAGACATTAGAGAAAGGGGCAAGTAATGCTGAATAGGAATGGGAACCAAGAAACAGGAACTTGGGATGTCATTTTGTGACCCAGAATATACTAATTGATACAATTTATACCATCCTTTTTGTACCATACCAAAATGAACAAGCTAACTTTAGATTTTTATTGACTGGGAATGTGGCTTTCTAGAAGATCCATAGTGTGTAGGGGTTATAGAATTATTCTATATTTTTATAGCTTTTACATTTGTAGCCTTGTAGATAATTTTACTTTCAACTTTTATATTTGCTTAAGTTCCAAACAAGTAACATGGAGTTTTTATTTTGAAATAAATCTAAAGCAATTTAGGAGCAGATAATTTCTGTACACGCTTTCTTTAGGACAAGGTAAGATTTAATACATTACTCAAATTTAAGATTCGTAATTAATCTAGTATCTTAGCAAAATGAATCTTGAGGCAGATTTGTTAGCTTTAAGACTTGAAGATTTAAACTATGGGATACAATAAGACAATAAAATATGATAATTTACAGTGATATTAAACTAGTGTTCAAGCGCATGCTTCAAGAGATGTCTAGTGACTTCTGCTCTTCTACATATGCTAGCTTAAAATTTTAGTACAGACATATGCTGTATGCCCAAGAGGAGATCACAATTGTCTAAACAGATTATTTCAATTGACAAAAGGCTTGAACCTATTTTTACAGTAAAATACTGTGTGTAGGAGGCAAGGGGGAAAAAAAGTTGTGATGTTGCAGGCCACGATTTTATTCTTTAGAACCCTGTGGCCAGGTTCTGTTTTTCCTCCTCTGGCAGTTGATGACAGCATCATGCTAAGATAGTGAAGTGTCTCCTTTTACTTACTATGTGTATCATTTAATTTTTTGATAAATCTCTAGTGTGCTGAATTCTGTCTTTAGGAAGTAAGTAAACTCTATTTCTTAAAGCAGTGTACATGTGTATAAAAAGAAACCAGTGAACCCCATACTTCTCTTACTTAGTTTTCTCATGTATCTCTTTAGAATTTAGATAATCTGACATTTGGAAACCGAGATAATTGGGTGGACCTACATAGGGCAACCCATTTATTTTTCTGGCCACCTACTTTCCTGCCTGGTTTGCTATTCTGTGCCTATATTATTTAAGCTCTAAGTCCCAGGTTTAAAGACCCAAGGAGTTTTTTCTCTCTTTGATTCCACAGTTTCTGTGTTATATGTAGGCCCATTTCACATACAGCCCACTGTGTCGTTTCCGTTGTCCTATCCTTTAGACAAACGCAAACATACTATTCTTATTTTCATAGTTGATTTTTCTGGTAAAAAAAGTATTTAGTCAAGGAATTAAACAGAACATTAGAAAGTTATGTCCCACCTGCCACCTAGGTTGAAAACAACTGTCTAGGATTTAATACTTAGTCTGATATTAAGTTTTGTTGGCTTGCTGTTCTAATATCTAGAAAGCAAAATGAAATTAATGTCTTTTTCAGAGTTGTAGAAATCAACTGGAGATCTGCTTGACCACGTGGAAGTAGCTAAGAATGACTCCTGTATTTTCTGCTTCAGTTAAACAAGATGAGCTAACTCAGAATTTGAGTAAACTCAGAGAACAAAAAAGATCCAGTCGTTGTCATGGGGTAAGTTTAAAATTTGCAAGGCAAATACATTCAAATTTGCTGTATGATTTATTTTGGGTGATAGAAGACCATCCAAGATTGTGCGTTTTAATTTATTTATTATTTTACTGGGCGTTGTATAAAGACAATACCATAGAGGCTAGCAGAACTCAGGCTCAAGTAAACAAGACAGATTCACTGTGGGGAAGAACAATACCCCATCAGCAGTGCAATGGCATCAGAACAGTCATGTTCTTTTGGGGCTTTAGGAATGGGGAAGGAGAGATTACTTAGGAAAGGATAAGCTGGGAAAAACATTTAAGAGTAAAGGAATTATCAGAAGAGCTAAGAATGGAGTTTTTCTGTCACACTGTATTTTTTCATACCAAAAAAATAGTTTTAGGCTTTTCCTCTAAAGTCCAGTCATTTTTGCAGACAGGACTCTAGATGAATGATTGATGTTTCTGTATGGTATTTCTTGCTTCTCTTTCCTCTTCATAAACCACTACAAGGTAGGCTTCTATTTTGTAAGAATTAAAACTTGGCATTTAGTCTTTTATGTAAAAGTGTTTCCTAGTTTTACAAAAATTGAACCGTGCAAAAAAGGGGTAACATTTGTGGCATCAAATGTACAACAGTGAATTCTGAAGATTCTATGCTACAGTTTGAGAACAATCTATTTCTTGACACTCTACTATCTCTGAAAAAAATAAAATTGGGTTAAGAATGTACAGGGTAGGTCATATAACTGGGACAGGGGAAGTGAAGCAAGTATGGATTTGTGCCTCTCCCCTATGATTAAAATTCTCAATGGAAACCACACATCAAAAAACCTTTTACAATTAAACAGCAGCTGAAGTCATTTTACTGTAAGATGTAATTGAATTATAATTGTAGAGCCTTAAGAAAGGCAGGAAAGGAACAGGTACTAAATTCTGGGTAGCATGTAAGAGTGCAAAGCTATCTTGCTGTTCTGTGAAAAACAACAGTAGAAATCCAGTTCAATGTCTGCATCTGTTAATCAATTATTGGCTGTTATGTAATGATGTGCAATTTCTGTGGTGACCGATCCCAATTTTCATTTAGAATCTATTAAGCAAATAAATATTCTACTTGCAGAGCAGGTGGAACAACTGCTGCATAAATTAAAGCAGAAGTGCATTCTTAAGAGATCGTATGTTGAATAGAAGCTCCTGCATCTCTACGGTTTTATGAAACCTTTTGTTTCATTCTGGGACTGGTTCCTTCTTTCAGGCTGAAAATCTGGTTGCAGTCTAGTATCACTCCGTTGTTTTGAAGTGTATCCGTTATGTGGTGAAGTGATTACAAACTAGTTTTTAAGACTATATTTAGAAAATCAAGTGTAGTTTTTTTTTGTCATGGCATTAAATGCTTTCTAGAAGTGAAGGAGGGGTAGTGAAGTAGAAATAGAATGACTGGTGTGGGGAATGGTTATTTAGAAGAGCCAGGTTATAGTTTTATATAAAATTATTTTCTGGTTTGTTTTCTAGTACTGTATTTACTGTGCAGTTAAAAAGAGGTAGTGTTGGAATGAGCTTTCTGTTCACCAGAAAAATATCGGTATTCCAGTAAAAGCTTTGAGTTAAAAATCGCTATTTATAAATCCAGTAAAATGGTATCTTACTATTGTAGCATGGCATGAAGATGTTTTTGATGTCTAAATGCTTACATTTTTCATATTTATGTCAAAAGCCTCAGTTTGGTATTAGGTGGGCTGTTCTTTCTCATCTATTTTAGAGGTCCACATAGTTGAACAAAAATTGAGAGATTGTAAGGATTTCGCTTAGGGCTTAGATACATTAATAATTTTTAATTTGCCTAGAAAAGATTTTATTGTCCTTGAAAGACTAATTTCCATGCATTGAAAAAACAGATGAATGTCCTGGGTGAAACGCTGGACTCACTGGAGATAATAAGGCTTGGATTTCACCCTAGGGTTTTATGTAATAAGCTATTAAAGTGACATTTAAATAGATGACCCTGCAATGAAAAGACTAATATTTCATTCATGCATTAATACGTTAAGTAGTCTGTCAAGGAAAAACTAATGATTAGAAATAATTTCAACTGAAAATAAAGCTTTTTTTTTTTAATCTGATGTTTCTTTATCTGGGTGGATAAACTCCCTTAATTTTTTTAACATCCTAAGTATTGCTCTACCTACATCAATATTTATAAATATATATTATGCTTTCTTGGAAAATTTCTGCGCAAGTGTCTTTGTAGAAGTGTGTCAACACGTTACACTGGTATTGCTTAGATCGGGAATCACCTAGCAGCAAGTCTCCTAAAATGCGCTACAACAATTAAAAAAAAATTAATCCATTGACCTTTATCACTCCTAAAAGTGCAATAAAACACAAACTTTAGAAGGAAATTGAGAGGATTTTTTTTTCAATCCTGAATTTATTGTCATGATTTATGCTATCTATATTACAAATTGAAAGTTTATGTGAGACTATTGGAAACTATTAGGCTGAGATCACACACAGGCAATTTACCAATCGAGCCTGGGCAGTGCAGATAATCATAGCTAAGTGGCAGCTGCGCAGAAACCCTGATATCCTCCTTTCAGGAACTCCCCCCACCACCCTTGTTAGCTTTTATCCTGTAACAGGGAATGTTCCATCACAGCTGTTGACCAGTAATATATTCTGTATAAGCATCTGTTCTTATTCTCCATAAATAATGGCATCATCTCTCTTCTGTGCGATGGTTACACCAATTAAGCCTCAAACAAAAAGTGAGAATTAGTAAGTAGAAACTATAGACAATTAGTGCTCTTAAAAATATAACTTGTATAACCTGAACCCACAAACGCAAGTATGGAAAAAATACCAAAGAACCTATGTTCTTCCCTTTTCTGTCTAAAACCAGATCTCTTGCCACTGTGACAATATCAGAGAGCAAGACTGAACATTGTAAACTTAACCTTATTTCTGTTCTGTTGCTTTCTATTTTCTCACAAAATCTATTATCAAATTAGCTTTTCCCAGCTTAATCCCTTACTCTGCCAAACAGCCAGTGAAGTATTAATGTCAGGAAGAAATGTCATATGGATGTACAAAACAGTGAAAGGTGTAGCCTATAGTATTTTAGTGGCTACAGTAATGTAAGGTGCATGCTTGCGGTCGTAAAAGGAGAAATTATTGTATGTACTGTTAAGTGGCTTTATTTTATGCTTCTGTTATTTAGTGATGTGTAGGCCTGCATTTTTTTCTCCAGTGTAATAACTCATAAATGAACGCTAGGGGATGCTGCACTTCTACCAAAGTTAAAAACACCAAATCTGTGAAATTACTGTTCCTTTCCACACAAAAAGTAGGGAAAACAGCTTTTAGTCATTTGATGTAATAGGGGTATTTTAATGGAACGTATCTGAGTGAGTAGAAATAGATAGTTTTTTAATTCTTTACTAAACATGTGGGGAAAATGTCCTCATCTAGGTCTAGAGAAATTTATTTTTAAATATCTATCCTATAGAAACATCCAAATCAAGATCAGGATTCGATAGATTACATGCAAAAGTAGGTGAAGAACAGTTCCAATACACTATATACAAAGCTACAGAGTTGTTTAGTCTCTGGCTCCAATCTTAGAAACCATCCTTTGACAACAAATACCAAACAGCTTGAAGGTTTTAAATTTGTTACAGGACCAGCCTGGTTCTGCCCTAGAACTTGTTTTTCCTGTAAATAATTTACATTGTTTTCAAGTGCTTATAAAAACTTTACAAAATATAAATATTGTAATGTTGGGCAATTATGGAAACTTTCATCATATTTTAACATGAAGAACAAAATAATGTAAAAATATATGTAGATGACTTTTTTAATTAAAAAAATCCTAAGAACA
>NW_010129028.1:0-7417 GCF_000699245.1 Pterocles gutturalis | reverse complement strand
AGGAATGACAACCTTATGTTTCAAATAAATTGTTGTTTAGGAATTGCCTACTACAGCATTTGCTTTACAAATACAAACAATGTTAGAGTATTTTTAATTATTATACGTGAGTTACATAGGACCAGTTTTTTATATTTTAAATTATGCAGACAGCTGCATTTCAAGTTTTTTGCTGATAGCCCTGCCTTACAGAGCCATGCTTCTCAGTTCTTAAAAAGAGAGCATACCACTTGTTCATCATACAGTCCCTTTGTTCTCTTCTGAGCTGTCAAAAAAAAAGTCAATATAAATTTTTGGGTGCTGAATGAAATCTGAATTGCTGGTGTTATTCTATGCTATCCATCCATCATGATCTAAGTTTTCCTAAACAAGTGCATACACATGTAAATAAATTCAAGTGTTTGCTGCAAATATACTGCTAAAACATTAATTTTGCTCACAGGAATTCAAGACCTAGTCTTACCCAAAACACTGTAGATAAGTGAGAAGCATTGAGAAGTCAAAACACAGTAAAGTCCAGAAAACTGGCCGATATTTGTATGCAGTTTTCTCTTTGTAGCAGTGACTTTGGGGAAAAGTGGGATGTACAGACAATTTGAACTGACTTAACTGTCCCTAGCTGTTGAAAGGCGCAATCTTTCTCCCTACCTCTCCCCGCTATTTGTGTCTGCAGAGTCTAACCCCAACATTGCATCTAGTTTTCTGCTGATTGAGCAAACTGAACTGGCTCACTGCGGGGTTCAACAACTAATAAATCCGGTGCGATGCAAGGAGTGGGAATATGTGGCTGGGAATGGGATTGGTCATAGTCATACTCCTTTCAGTGACAATAAAGTCTTGTATCAAACTTAACCATCTTGTTTAATTAAATTCTAAGGCCTTATTTGGGATCTGGACCTGAGATATATGTGCAGAGAGTGTCTCAGGTTTGATAAATCTGCAGTTTAGAAAGCATATTCTTCATCTTTGTGAACTAGTGTTTATCTCTACATCAGGTTTACAAGCATGGGACTACAATAGTAGTCAAGGAGTTGATAATCTGTATCTACTCTAGGTTATTTTGGTGGGGTGAATTGCAAGCATCTCTTGTCAGGCTTTATTTAGGTCATTAAAATTATTTTTATTTGCATCCTAAAGTTAGAAGTGTTGGTATAGTTTTTCCTTTCCTATTTTAAGTGTTTTTCTGCTATTATATTTAGCAAATCAACTAGCAAACAACCAGCAAATCTTTTTTTTTTCCTGAATCATGTTTTCCTGCAGTGTTAAAATGTTTGCACAGTGCTAATGTCCAGGATTGGTTGTTTTCCCAAAGCATTCTCACATCCCTTGAAAGAACAAGCAGTTATCTGAATGCACAGTAGAGATTAAAAATGTGTGAATTGCAGGACCCCAATCTGCCTGCTTTTAAGAGAGATACAGCTGAGAGATTGAGAGAAAGACAGTCAAAAAAGGGTTGCAGTACTAATTTTATCCTCTGCCTGTGAATGGATGTTGTGTAGAGTTGCTGAAGAAATATTTGCAGAATTCTTTTTCCTCTTCTGCAAAATAGCTTGGTATTTCCTGAATTACTAATGACACTCTGAAATGCAGAGTAACATCACAACTTGTCTTCAGTATGCCTTGTAGTGCCTGGAATGTAATATTCCAACATATCTTTAAAAACCAGGATTAAGCAAGACTGCTATATAAGAAGTCACAATAATGCTTTATAAAAGGACATGTGCTTGAGTTCTTTTTGGACCTATAGTAGCTTCGACACAGAAATACATTTTTTTCCCCCTATACTTTTGTTCTGTTGCTCCTTATGTGGTTAAAGTGCTGCATGCAACTTCATTTTTGAAACCCCTAAACTCTGACACTGGTCCACTCTAACATCATATGAAGATATGGTGGCTTAAAAAAAAGTATTGAAGTTCGTTTAATAAAAAAGCTTGCAGACTAGTAACGTAATTACGACTTATTTGTGTACCTAATTAATACACACTTGGATTTTATTATGTTATTGGCAAGTAGAATAAACACAGCATGGCTTCTGTCCTTTTAGAATTATGTTTTTTGATGTGGGTATAGATTTCTTTACAGAAAGCCTCCTTTTGGAAACAATTTTACAGTGGCATTGCCTCAGGAGTGTCCTCATTTCTGTCATCTGATAAGGAGGGCTTAGTAAACATCGCCTGCAAGTCCAACAGTGCATGAAAAATAATACTCCGTAAAGGTGCTAAAATGAATTCAACAGTTTATGCAGATGTTAGTTAATGTGAGTGAAATATGTGCTAATTATGGGCAAGTCTTTCACCTGGCTTCAGAAGACAAAGCCACAGCTGGAAAACATGTTGCTTCTTTTCAGAGACGTGATTATATTTCAAAGGCTTTCTTTCTTCCTGCCTTTTCATAAGGTTGAAGAGACAAGGACAGATCTGCAGTGTCATTTGGGCATAAAGAAAACATAGTTAATAACAAAAATCCGGTGAAAATATGGATGCAGTTGTTGATCACGTAGTTTCACAAAAATTTGTTTTAGTGGTAGTGATTGTTTAAATTATCTCAGGCTGGTCACTCCTGCCCTCTCAGTCATGCCACTACAATTGTTATTGCAGAAGTGTTGTGAACTATTGTGAATCGGTGCCTTTCCTGGGTTAAAGTTAACACAGTAAATATTTTATTCACTTCTCTTGTTCTCTGTGTAACCAAACAGACAGTTCTTGCTAGAAGTGTGACTGAGCTGACTGCTACAGCTGGAATGGATAGTGAGATGCTTAAGCTAGTATGTCTGATTTAAAAAAAAAAAAAAGGTAAAAGTTGGTGAAACGATGAGTTAAGCCTTTGTGAAAGTGATTTTACTGCACATTTGTGGTGGAAAAAGAAAGAAGGACTTCTTGCTGGTGAGAGGCAAACCACAAAAAGGAGATGAATAAAGCAACTGGAATAGCAGATAGGAGAAAGGTGTGAATATGCAGAGCCTTAAAGCTGAAGCCAAACTGCAAATTTAGAATGTGGAAGGGCAGGAAAGAGGTTCAAAGTGAGAGTGATACAACCTAAATGTACAGTAGGTTGTGATAAGGTATAAGCCTAGGAGAGAGGGAAAGTCACTATCATAACAGTACGTTTGTAATTCCATCACTTTACATGTTTGGTATGAGCTTTAGCTGGTGGAGTCTTCTGTGAGACAACCAGCTTTTATTAAAAAAAACCCAACAAACCCACAACAAAAAAAGTCATGCATCTCATTACTCTTATCTAAGTGATTCCTGAATGTGAAAAAAATTGGAAGATAAAAAGGAACCATAGTAACAGGACTAGAGTTTATCATGATCCAGACCTGGGCCTAAATAATTCTTCCCTAACAGGAGTGACTTGTATCTGTTTTCTTGGGAAGGACCCTGGTGTCAGAATAAATGCTGTATGTGTACACACACACACATGCTGGATGTCTCACACTTGGGCACTAGAATCCCTTGGTGATACAGATTTTTTTCAAAATTTTGCACCTAGTTCTCATGCAGGGTATCTGCATTCCCATAGCCACACACCTTGCATGTGCAGTGAGTTGGACTCGTTACGATGTTATCAGGGAGGAGGCATGATAAATCCACTTGGTACACAGGTGCAGTGCAACTGCACAGTGGATATGCTTTAGGTCTGACATGCAGTATATCTGCATATGTCTCCCAGCTGCTTTCTGGGTAAGTGAAAAAGTATTTGGCTGCATATGAAATATGAAATAAATTATATCTATTAGGCTTTTAATATAGAACATATAATTTAAATACCTAATAATGAAAATCCTGTTTTATACAGGATATCCAACAGCCAAGCTCCCAGCTGTTAAATCGTGGAGAGACTGGTTCAAACTGGGGGTGAAAGGGATGAAATATATGGGCTTATGCCTTAAGATAACATAGGCTGTAGCACCTCTTTTAAAAAGCTGCTGAAGGAAAGGGCTCAAGGGTGCTTTTTTCCCCAGGTATGAAAGGGATGAAATATATGGGCTTATGCCTTAAGATAACATAGGCTGTAGCACCTCTTTTAAAAAGCTACAGCTGCTGAAGGAAAGGGCTCAGGGGTGCTTTTTTTCCCAGGTATTCTTGGCAGATGATTGAACATGAATGGAGATTTCCTTTAGAAGGAAGTGTACATAAGGCAGTTCCACAGCATACTAAAAATGGCTGTCAAGAGAAGCTTTCATAACGCACAAGATATTCAGTGTATATTGCAGACAAAATCGGCTTTTTAATCTGCAATGAGTGACCATTGTGATCCAGAACAAGTAATGTAAACCAAAAGTATTCAAAGATACTGTTCAGGACAAATACATGCATGCATCTGCCCACAGTCTTTTAAACTTATGGGCAAACTGGCTACCTACTGAGCATAAACACACTCTCCAGTCATTTCTGATCATTTACAGAATTACCGACCTTCTTAGGTTCCTAATTTTAGTCCATTCTACTTTTAAAAATTTGTGAGCAGCCTTTATATACATTTTTTGTTGGATTCTGTATCAGATGGAAGTTTTATCTTCTGGTCCTCAAGCAGTTACTGATACTTCGGCAAAGTCAGGAAAAAGGGGAAAAGGTATCAAAAACTCTTAAAGGAAATACACTGAATTACAATGTTTCATCTTCTTATTCTAGAAATTAGGGTTGTCAGTCAATGACTTGGAAATTCAGGACCAAGCTACAAGCCCTTAATGCAACTTCTTTCCCCTGCTTGTTTTTTTTTTTTTTTTAATTATTATTATTATTATCCTTGGAAAATATGACATTTCCCTTTTTCTTCTGTATTTCTGTTCAAAATGTTATTTTTAAAGCTCCATCTTTGGTCCATTGCCTACTGTTCCTTCTCTGTCAGTGATGATTCACACCCTACATATCAAAACCCCTGTTTCTGTCACATAGACAAATCTCTTCTGTACTGGTATTTGTTTAATTTTTAGGCTTTCAGTATATGCTAAGTAGTGTAGTCCCTTACAACACTGTGGTGCTTGATGTGCGCCCTTTCTGGAGATTCTGCACAGCAGGCGGAGTTCTTTGCAAAGAACTCTAAATATAGCAGGTTGCACTTCTACTAACTGTTGTTTTTTAATTTATTTTTGGCTGAATTCGTGCTTTCCATCTTTCCCTTGGTTTCTCTTCAGCCTTTTTTTATCCTGCTTTACAGCCCTGTTTTCCCTTAACATCTCCAAAGCATTGAAAAAGACAAACACTAGCTAATGTAATCTCTCCGCCCTCTCTTCTGCTTTAACAAAGCTTTTAGCTTCCCCTGTCTCTCCTCTTTGTTTTCTTTACCTTTCTTTCCCTCCCCCCTCCAAAAAATTCACCACTGCTATGTAAAAGAAATGGTCAGGCTGTGCAATCATTGTGACTTAACAGACAAAATCCTCTGAATTTTCCGGATGTACTGGTGTGTCGTTATAATAGACTTGTACCTCCTGTTGCAAAATATCTGTATGGAAAAATAAAATAAAGAGAAAGATACTTCAAGCTTTCCCGTTCTGATTCCTGACAGAGTTCTTTTGTCTATTTTAGCAAAGTAGGCTAGTGTCTGAATACAGCTGCTATATTCTGTCTGATATGCTTTCTAGGTTTTTGTTCTTGATAATGGCTGAAGGTTTGGAAATTATTCTTTTGCATTTGGGCCACCATTTCTGTGAAACAAGAGGATAGGACCTTAGACCTTTTCGAAGGTTGCTTCAGCTTCCATCTATCTGCTGCATGCTGATTCTCTCTGATAGGTGCATGTGCGTCAGTTTGGCAGTGTTCCCAGCCACCATCAGCATTGCTGCCTTCCCAGAGTCGGGTCTTGGTTAGCACAAAGCATTCAAATTCAGTGTATTTAGTTTTGCTCCCTTGCTGTACTTCATAGAGATTGGGATTTTTTTTTTAATAGAATAATATTAGGGTAGAGAAGTCAATGAGCATAAACGTTAATGGCTGACAATCCTCATATTTACTGCATGGAGGAATCAAAATTTGGATGTTTGTGTGTTGGGGGGTGATTTCTCTGAGTGGCATAGGCCTTTAGGCATGCAATTAAAAAGAAACATATCTTGAATGGTTTTAACTTGTAAAACTGATGCAAATATGCACTTGAATGTGAGGCATTTCCAGTGTGTTCTTGCTGCTGTAGTAGGCTGTATGATGATTCCCTTTAGAGCAGCACACTCTCTGTTTTGTGCTACATTCCTAAAACAGAACAAACTGCCAGTGTAATCCATGAGCCTTCCTGCTCCCTGCCCTGAAAAACGTTGCCAAAGCTAAAAAGGGAAAATGCTTCCAGCAAGGACTCCAGAATTACTTATGAGACAAAAATTTATACTCTGGGCTGTTAAGCCGCTGTTGCAGCCTAAAATGCAAGAAGACAAAAAATGTAAGCACAGTGATAGGATGGCTTGGCAATTTTCCTGTGACAATGATATCTCAAGAAATAATCTGAATGCAGTATGGGACTGCATTCAGAGTAGGATTATTAATTTTACTGACTTGCGTAGGTATGAGTCATGTCGGCTCTCAAGCGAAGAAGTTTGTGTGGTAAAGTAGTTGTATCATGAAAGGTGCTTGTTGGAGCTAAGGGAGGGCGTTAGTTTTATTTATGGTGATTATTTCTGGGATCATCAGCAATCGAGTAAAGGTATAGTGAAGTGCATATTCTGTTTGCAACTGGCTTTGATTTATGGGAGAGGGTTTTCTATAATCAGTTTTGCACAATCCTAGATCTTGCATGCTGTATTGGAAGAATGTTTATTTTGCTTTGGTTGTTTTAGCTCATTATTTAATAGTTATTGTTTCAATATTAAACATCTCTCTCTACGACTCCTTTTTTTAAAAAATAAATAACCCTTTGATAATATGCAATTTGCTTCAGAATCGCCTCTTCATCTACAGCTTCCCTTGTAATTTCTTGATGGCTATAGAATGATAATGCTGAGCTACCTAATACAGGTGCAAAATTTTGAACAAAAATGTAAAGGCTTGTTGGAGCCTTGCTAATGATTTGACCTTTAAAATCTGCATCTGGAGTTAAGACTTTTTTCCTTCCTGGCATAGCAATAAATCCTCCCACTTTCACTGCGTTAAGGAAGAGAACTGAATCACGTTTTTTAATCAAATGCTTAGGAATTGGCCCAAGATCAAGCTGCTTACATGCCGTTTTGTCCTTTGGTTTCATTTGCAGAATTTTAGTAAAAGATAAAAGGTAAAGCAAAAACATCTGAAAAGTTATATTAATGGTTTTGTGACAGCAGACAGATAACTTGCCACGTAGAGAAATCTAGGTCTTTTTAGGGCCTGTATTGTGCCTTTAAAAAGCACCAAGTCCTACAAGGGTTAATAGACAGGAAACTGCAGCTGCAGCCGACTAATACGGAAGTCAGATTTTTTGTGTAACAGACAGCCTGGGCAGGCCGAAAGGTGGGGGC
>NW_010129027.1:75345-84947 GCF_000699245.1 Pterocles gutturalis | reverse complement strand
TGACCAAGGCTCAGCCTATTCCCGGCTAATGGTCCTGGAGCAGGGAGAGTCTCAAAACTGCAATCCCAGAATGGAGGTAGGAGCCCAAGTGCCTGAGAGACCGAGTCAACCCTGAGAGAGGGGGGACCCAGAGGAAGACAACCTGGAGCAAGAGAGAATACTTCCAGACAGATTCTCATCCATATATACTGACCATGACATGCGTGATATGGAATAGACCATTGGCCAATTTGGGTCTCAATTCTAAACCTAAGGTTGAATCCTAGGCTGTGCTCCCTCCGATCTTCTCCTGCACCTGCAGACACTGGCCCAGCAGAGAAGCTGAAAAGTCCTTGACTGTCCTGGCAGCAACTCTAAACATCAGTGTGTTATCAGCCTTCTTCTCCTCGGCACAGATCCAAAACACAGCCTCTTACTAGCTACTGTAAAGAAAGTTAACTCTGTCTCAGCTGAAGCCAGGACAGCACGTTACTGTGGGCATAGTATGATGCGAGACAGAGAAGCAGAAGGCTGGCAGTGAGCCCCTGGTAGATGCTGCCAGTTCTGCCGCTCCTGGCTGGCAGGTTTGCGAGGGACATGCAGCTGTGGTTTCCTTCTGTGGCAGAGGGACTGGAAGCAAGGTGGTGCCACAGCAGAGAGTTAGCAAGTGTGCCTGGGATGTGGGGGCTAAGGGACAGGCACAGTGTGGTGAACTCACATCTAATAGCTGCACAAATGGAGGGGTGACAAGGCTCCTGCTGCATCAGCATCGCAGCAGTGGTGTAGCAAGAGGGGGAGAAGCAGCACTGTCTGCAGTGAGCTACCTGTCTTCTTTCTGATTTTCTTTACCTGGTCTCAGTGTGTTATGATTTTCTTTATATATTGTGACACATGTGATGTAATTTGGGTATTTTATGTCGTAACAAAATAGGGCAGTGAGGGACTTCTAACATAATTTCAATTAATTTAAGAAGGTATTAATAAAACTCTTTGGGCAGAAGCACTGCATAAGAAGGGATACACCAGTTAGAGTTTAGAATCTCAGCTGTCTGTTGCAGGATTTTGCTTATTATATTAATAACAATTATTACATCACTGGGCTGTAACTGTTTACCAGTTATTACTATAATGATTATTAAGTAATTATTGTATTAATAAATATGTTTATACTTGTTTCAGGTCCTCTTATCAGCCTCCACTGACCAAATATTAAGTGAAATAGTGTGTTGTGAGCTGAACCCTGAGCCAGCCCAGCTAACTCACATCCACCCAAGAGCTGCCATCTCACCTTCCAGGGCTCCAGACAGCGGGTGCAGCCCTGCTGCTTCCCTCCCCACAGCACACTCCCAGACTGACACACCAAATTATTTGTAAACACCAAGCCAACTAATATCACGACAGTTATCAGTCTGCATGTGAACAGCACCGGGAAGCCCTGAGAGACAGCTGGTGCTGTGTGTTAGTAGTAAGAGGCAAAAGAAAGAGGCTCCTCCAAAGCCCCTATTCATAAGCTTAGCACAATAGAGTAATGCAGCGTTAGGGAAATTTAAGCTGGTGCTGAAAGCTAGTGTGCTTTGCTGCTTTTTTACTTAAGGGACGGCTTTTATCCTGAACTGTAATGCTTATGATATTTCAGACATGGCTTGCTTTGCTAGGTCATGTGAATGATGAATATCGCAGTATTTAGAGGTTTCTAGTAAATGAAACACACATGGGAATGAATGCAGATATAGATCACTTGCGTCAAATCCAGCTTTATCAGGGTTTGGTGAGATATCTTTTTCAAGGGCCTACAGCAATTGAAAAGCAATTAGAATTTCATTGTATTTTCCAGTTCTGTTAACCATCCTGTAGATATGTGTAAGAGACCACACGGAAAAAGCTGCCATCGTACTTTCACTGGGCAGCCGTTGTGATACAGAAGCATGGGATGGCAGCAAAGCAAAACTTCAGTTGGATACTTGGAATTTAGAGGCACTTCAGGTCTTAAGAAAGAATGGAAGGCCACCCTGCCCTACCCTTATGAAAAGAGATGTTGACACAGAAATGGGAAATGCTTCTTTTCACCAAATGGGCAAGTAACAGTATCAGAAAAGAGATCTCAGAAAGCTGTAGTTTGATAGTGGAAAGCTGCCTCTCCTAAAGAAACAGGTCCTGGTCATGTTATTTCAGTGCTGCATTTATTAGAAAAGCTTATTCATTAGTGGTTTGAAAGTGACAGAGCTCTGCACAAAGGGTTTTTTCTTTGTCTGCCAGACTGGGCAAGCAAAGGTAGCTCTGAAGCAGTGAGATGAAAGGGAAACATGCACCCCCCCAATGTCAGGGTCTGGCAAGTCCAAAGCTGCAAAGAATTGAGAGGGAAGCTGCCTGCAGTGGCCAGCAGAGCTGGATTTGTGTGGAGGCCAGTGCTGGAGAAGGAGCAGGGAGATCCCCTGCTTTTTTTATCCTCCGCCATAATCTTCCTATGTGGTCTTGCACAGTGCCTGGAAAGCGCTTGCAGTGAGGCATTCCTAAGCAGTGATTAGTGATGCAGTTAACGAGCACTGGTTTACATCACTTGGGGATAAATCCATCTTCTGACCATCTGGTACAAGTGGATCTGGTTTTCTTCCGATTTACATTCATGCCAAGCAGAATTACCTTCATTTAAATCACTGGTGTTTCTTGGAGAGTAACTGCTGTGAAAGAGTTGGTCCATTGGCAAGATCTCCCAATGAGTCATGTACTGTGGGGCAGAGATTATGCCTCTGGATGTTTTGTTCATTCTTGAACATGAGGGGGGTCAACAGCTGTCAAGAAGTTAGCTCTTATTATGAAATGCCAATGTGCAACTCCAAAGCTGTTAGCCTTGCAGGTACCGGTTATTTGAAAGCAGTCTGCTTCACCTATTGCTGCATTTAGAGCAAGTAGATTTGGTCACTTGTGCATATTTTTTTTAAGTACTGTCGAATCTCTCACAGGCACTATTTTCTAATGAATGCAAATGAAAATTATCCATTTCAAAGCAATCAGTAGCAAGTCATCATTGCGCACGGAACATTATTTATGCAGCTCATAAGCCCCTGTGATGCTTGTGCATAATTCCTCACACATCACAGTGATAGAAATTGCCTTCAGGGACGGACTTTCCAATCCAGCCTCTCTGTTTCTAAGTTACAGACATTGTCACTTCAATGGCTGACTACTTGATTTTGCAGGTTCAGTTTGGTGCGCATATGATAGCAAGCCCACGCTTGCCTGCAGATGCCAAACTGAACCCAAAATTACTTGCTTCTTTTAATCACAGTGAATGAAGTGACAGGCTGGCAGTTTTTAGGGACTTTTGGTTCTCTCTTCCTATTTTCCAAGTCCTTCTCTACTGCTGCCTGTTTGTAGCTCTATTCCCATCCTACTCAGCACTTGCCTCAGTATGAAAACTTGGGGCATATCATGTTTATGTGTATGATTGCTCTTAATTCAAACTTTATTTCCATGTCTTGCTCAACCTCTTAACTCCAGTGCATTGACTCCTGCTTGCTGTTCCCTAAGTGGGAAATGTTGTTCTTACTGCTCAGTTTGCAGGACTCTTCTTGGACTCATTTAAAATTGAATTCACCAAAAGACACAGATTATCTCTTCCTGTCCATGCTAGTCTCTTAGGGAAAGTGAAACGAATTGTGTCTCTTCCTGCTGTTAATACTGTAGTTGATACTTCCGATAGTCTTGTTAGGAAGTTTAATTTTTAAAACACTGGGTAATTTATTACCCCCATATATTAGCTCTCCTTGGTAGCCAAAAGGTATGGCAACAAACTACAGTTAAACTATGAAGGTAGTAACCTCTTTCCTGAGAGCCTATGTTAACCAAAGGACTAATAAAATCTTGTTTAACCATCGTTGAAAGACTTTTTGGTAGATGGCCAACCCTGCTTGGTCTCTCAAGTATAAAAGTAGTATAGAAATGTTCCTTCTAGCGTTAATTCATATCAGCTTCTGATGCCGATCTCCTGTACAGCAAAGACAAACGCTCCTTTATTGCACCATTTTACATTTTAAATAATTTAAGCTTGTAGCATGTTCCACCTACTTCTTTTTGCAGCAGCACTCTGCCCTTAGTCCTACTGAGATACCAGCTATATTGGTTGGTGTTTTGTACACACGTGCAGCCTGGTCCCACAGTGGTGAAGTGGAAATCTTTCCTTGCTTTCGTACAGGGCTCAGGAGGCTTTGGCCAGGCAGTCCGTTGTTGCCATGCCTGTGTTTCTAGTCCTGCACTGACACGTGGGAGTGAAGTTTCTCCCTGTAATCCACTGGTAGCCCCCAGAGGTAAATAACCCATTCTTTTTGTCTTACACCAAGGACAGACTCTGCCTAAGGCTGAGTCTCAGCATTATGGAAATACGAAGCGGTCTCCCGGCTGAACACTGATCAGAAGGTTGTTCTTACGCAAACCAAACAGGACAGTGTGAAGATGCTTAAAGCAAGGCCCCATCTAGGGGGCAATATGTTGCAAACTTGTTAGTCTGGATCTGTGAAATCCATTTTTAAAGTGAGGAGTGGAGCTTACAGCTTCCAAACCTGCCTGTTTCTCAGTGTGGCATCCATGTCTCCTACCTAAATCTTAATTCCCTTCCCCTTACCTTCCAAGTATTATCCTGTACAACAGAGTAAAGGCTTTGTTACTTTCTCTTGCACAGACTAGCCAATGTGTTTATATACCATAGCTTCTCGAGTCAGATGTGTCTAAATGTAACCTTTTGCTTATAGGTAAGAGCAAGAGGTTTTTAGGATTTGACACAAGGTTTTGCATTTCTGGCATGCTTAGTAGCTGTTTGCTACAGTCATGCATTAAGGCCTCTATAGAAATTGGTAGACTCATCCCTCACTCTAAGAACTTACAAATCAAATGAAGTAACCAGACAAACCTCCTCTTGCTCAGTCTGCTCTTGCTTGAAGTCACACAGAAAAACAGCAAATGTGAGGGCCAGGGCTATCCCCCGTATCTCTTTAACCATAGTGACCCACCTTGCATGCTAGGGCATGATGCTGCTGACCGGTGACTGCTTTCAGTTACATATCTGTTTCCAGAATAATACCACACTTCAAAAAAAAAGAGAAAAAAATAACTGTTTATCCTGGCTAAGCTTGTGTAACAGGTTTTCATATGATGTTTCTAGTGTTTAAAGTCTTTTGTCATTAAACTGTTTCAGTATCAAAAGAAACCCCATTCCTCTTACTCAGCTTCATTAGTTATAGGAAATCACTGGATTAAAGTAGAGAGCAGATTAGGAAAAAATAAACTGTAGTATGTCTTGGGCATATGGTGCCGTGTATGAATGGGTTTTAACTACTTAACTGTGTATAACAAAGAGCAGAAGGAGAGATTTGTCTTAGCGTGCAATAATTATAATTTGCAGTAGCTGCATAGCTTAACAGTCAGAAACCACAAAGCCATGGAAAGCTTTCAGTTAGGATTTGCATGGGATGTAATTGCATGCTCGCCTGTCCTCAAGCTCATGTCACATTTTCTGCCAGCTAATGGCCAGGCACAAGACTGGACTTAGCTAATTAACAGGATGCCTCTCACTCCTTTCCCTTCCTCTTCTCTGGGCTCGTGGTTTGCAGTGCTGGGTTAGTGTGTGTTACAGAGACCAGGATTTAGCCCATCAAACGTGGGAGCTGGTGCTGATCCAGGCATGTTGCTCCATCACATGGGCCAGAGGGGAGGCACGCTGTGGGCAAGCCCATGGCAGCCCGGGCTTCGCCTCAGCTGGAAATTGTCCCCTGCAGACCATAAACAGAACTAGTGACTGAAAGAAGCCACAACGTCAGGGTGATCACTGGGGAGTATCAACCTTCAGGCTCTGGGCACAGACAATGCACTAGGGCCAGCTTTGAATTCAAATGACTCTGTAGTTTCTAGCTCCCTGCTTTTTTTACCTAATATCAATCATTCCCCTCTGATACTTCAACCTGCAAAAGTCAAATTTCTGCCTTTTCTAAATAGATCCAGCTCACACCAGTTTGAACTTCGTCTGAAAACACAAGCCAGTGCAAACACTGGTAATGTCCTGACAGTGCTCCACCTCCTACTTCTCATGAGAACTGTGCTTTTCCTTTCGGGTCCTGAGAGGTTTCTGAAAACCAAGCAGTGGTGGTGACATAATTTCCGTGTCCTAAAAAAGCTGTTTATAAAGGGATATAAAGATTAGCAAAGCCAACCAAATCGAATTTATAAAGTAAATTCAGAAATACCTGGAGAATTACCTGGTCTGGGCTCCCCAGTACATTTGCTAGCATGGATTTACCAATAATGTTACACCACATAGCTTAAATATGCATGCCCTTCCCTTTTTTTGGGGTTGCTTTCTTCTGAGGTTTCCACAATGTGTTTCACATCCACTGTGAGTAACATTCTTGGACTTCTGCCCTGGATTAATCAAACATAAATCATTGCCCCATGCAAAAAGAAAGTTTTGCCAAGAATTGCGGTGGTCCAGAGGAGAAGAAAAGAGATTTTTTTTCCTCTGTGAACTTTTAACTAATTTTATTTTTTTTTTTTTTGTGGGAAGTTTTGGGCGTTGAAAAATTCACCTCAAGGCCCTGATATCTTGTTTTTTTAGTGATTAGTATGAAAAATTAAATCCTCAGCTACCCAGGAGAATACCCTTGCTTTCTCCCCAGTTAGTTTTATGGTGTTGAGTCCTGATAAATTTGGAGGCTTTCTGTTTAGCTTATCAATAACTCAGCACTGCTTGTCTTGCAGAGTTCCCTGAAGAGAAGAGGCAGCAGAGAAATTCATAAAGAGAAAAGGACATTTACCCAGGTATGATTTTCAAGAACATGCAATTTTGAGCAAAATCACATGATAAAACTAGAAATTTATTTTTATGGGTGTTGACGGGGCCATCAGGCATATTAACTATAGTGCAATTGGGCCTCAATCTACTGAGACCTCCCAGAGATAATGTGAAAGCAATTTAGGACACAAGTATGATCTCGGAACTGTGCAGCTTCTTGAGCTCGTTGTGCTCATATCAGTAGGTTCAGGCTGCAGGTTTTCTACAAGAAGAGAAAATCACCTTGTCTCACAAAGTAATTGGATCTCAGCTTAGAGACTAACTAAATTTATACACAGTGCCAAAGATTTAGTGCTAATGAGCATCTTGGCAGGGAATGCGGTCGACACACTGCAATGACACCTCGCGAGCTCTCATGTCGCAGCCCCGGGTTTAGTCTCTCTCTGGTGTTTGAGGGGCAGCATGTGAACTTGTGCTCCCCCAAGCTGAGATACAGCACAGAGCCCAAGCTACCCACTCAGTCTCCCTTTGGACACTGGTTTTATTGAAATCCCATAGGCTGATCCTTCTCAGGGAAGTGGTCTGCCTGGTTTTCTCTGCATGTTGTGCTGACTGTAGGAGTTAAAGCTTTTCCCAGTACCCTTATAGTTACTGTTTATAGCCAGAAAGATGGGGATAGTGTTTCGCTTCCCTCTGAAAGGAGCCAAGAGCAACATCATGCCTTCATTAGAGAAAGGTTGCACCTCCCCTGCTGCCCCCTCGGCAGGCTCAGTGTACACAACCAAGGCCTATGGGTTTTCTCTGAGTCAATGGAGTCTTAAAATCCATTGTTTTGTAATATAACCATAATAAATCATCACAACATGTTGCACTTGAGTGGGCAGGGCAGGCAGCTGAGTGGGTAGGGCAGGCAGACCTGCAGCTCATGGTGGCCAGGGGCTGCAGCCTGCTTTCCTGGGACACAGCAGACCCTGCCAAGCCCATACAAGCATGGCTTAATCAGACTTTAAAATGGGGCACTGGGCCTTCTGCCTGCAGCACTTGCTACAGAGAATTATTTAAGTTGTCAGTCAGGTCAGAGAGTTTGTTTTTCGGCAGGTCTGTAAAATACATGTATTTTTAAATATATATATATTTATATATGCCCACGCACATGCAGATTACAGATAGAGCTACATGAAAGCAGGGTTGTGTCCACCGGGGTTTGTGGGCATTACTGTCCTTCCTTTCCTCATTCCTGGAAATACAGAGTGGTGCAGAAGGAATGGATTCCTTGTGCTTGTGTCCTCTGCCCAAATCCAGGCAGTAAGAGCAGCTGTAGTTTGCCTCGAAAAGCCTTAAAAAGGACTTCACAGAATTAACCGAGTAACCCTGAGTCAGCTCTGCTCCACTCACAACATGGGGAAGTGATCCTGGAAACCACCCAAGAAAAAAACACCCTTTATGCTGTACACAAATTTTAACTCATGCAAGCAAAGGATTTGGGCTTGAAAATGAAAACCATTGTGACAGCACTGTGCACGGTGGCCATTCAGTTGTCTTCAGCAGTTCTTTAGGGTAGGAAGGAATTGTCCCAGCCTATAAGTGCGTGCCCTAGCTATCTCCTAAGTCTAGGGTGCTACCCGGCGCTGTCTCCAAACCCAGATATCCCTTCAGAGGTGTGTGCTGGTTGAGACCAGAGCACACCACAGCAAGTGCCTGACCTGGTCAAACAGCCGCAGGGCGTTTGGGGCACGGCCCAAAGGGGTTAGTACAAACAGAGCCCGGGAGTTTCAAAACACTGCTCTTCAGGGACAGCCACCCTAAATACCTAAAATAAGTTCAGATACCCATTATACGTTTTGTGACAAGCAACCACAAACTTAGATTCTGTGCATCCGCATGCTTACAGATACGTATAGCATATGGCAAGACTGGTCTTTTTACTTACTGGCAGCTCATTATGGAAATTAGCTGGAACATCGCACCCACTGCAGGGCACACCAAGTAAATAATACCTGTGAAACTGATTGTCTTGAAATCATGTAAAAGCAGAATTCATGGTAGCACTTACCCGCCTCTAGCAGTATTGAAGAAAAAGTTTCTATTCAGCAGAATTGCAAAACGGAGCTTCTTGGAAAATACCAGGCACCAGGCAAAACACAAAGAAAAGTGGTTCTCCAGTGCAAGGTAGGAGTGCTGGCACTCAGCCAGATGCTTGGGTGCTGGTCCTACTGCCCTGTCGTAGTACTTGCAACCCCAAAACTGCTTACCCATCTTCTGCCTGGCAGCTCCCTTGAAGTGGTGGTGGTGGTAGAGCAGATGGCATTGATCTCTATCTATCTTTGTGTCTTCTTGCCAGAAAAGAAATATCATATTTGGGAATTTTTGATCAACTCTTCCTTCTCATCACATCATTTATATTGCATAATGAATTTAAGTTCATTTCTTTCCTTTAGGTTGCATTTCTTTATCTCCACTTTCTACATTTGTCTAAATTAGACTGCAGACTCTGTAGGGAGGGATCTGGGTTTTTTCTTTCTGTCTTTTTTTCCATTAACATCCCTCTGAAGTGCCTTGCAGAGCCATGGTGCTATTGCATGCAAATAATCACCAGTCATCATTAATCCCATTTATCCTTAATGATCTCTTAAAGTCCGTGACTAGCACCATGACTGATGGAACATTTTTGCACTGTTCTTCCTTCCTTTCTTTCTATACGGTCTTCCCTATGTTCACCTTTCAGGAAAGTGTCCACATACTGGATGTGAAATGCAGTCAGGCTATGCCATATCCCAGCTTTCAGCCCCTGGGATTCAAGCCTCTTGGTCCTCCAAAATGATGGAAAGACTGTATTCTCCTTCCC
>NW_010129027.1:43440-75314 GCF_000699245.1 Pterocles gutturalis | reverse complement strand
CCCCCCCCCCCCCCCCAACCTTTCTTCTCATTCATGATTTAACTATAATAATGAACTATTCTTAATTTCTGTGATTTGGCCTGTCCTTAGTTTGTCCTGTGTTTCAAAACTCTGCTTGCCTGTGCGAGTGTCTTGCTTTCTTGCTTTTTCTACTTGGTGTCAACTGATCAAGAAATCACTGATATTTCTGTACACAAAGTTTCAGAGGGACAGATGCATGAAGGTTGGAGTCCCACCCTTCTGGCATGCTTAGATCTGGCTGATAAATCTCTCCTGACCATTCTTTTCCTTTGGAAAAAAGGTGTGTGGGGAAAGGGGTTTTCAGTAGTCATGTTCCCTGGCAGGGAAGATCTAGAGCTTGCTCACCTTTCCAGATGGGATCCCTATTTAGTAGGTGAGATTAACGACCATCAACTCTGTTGTTTTGTATGAGGCTTGTGTTTGCTTAATGAAAAAAATCTTGTTTGTTTCAGCACTTGTGGAAAAAAAAACTTACAAATTTGATCCTTTTTATCATGGACAAAACCTAGCAGTAAAGTAATGGCACTGTAAGAAGTTAACGGTGGTTTTGTCCTGCTCCAATAATGTGCCAACTCTGCAGATGCATTGAGTCGTGCAGTGATGCCAAGCAAAAACACTGAGGCCCTGACCCCAAACCCACCAAAGCCCTTCCCTTTTCTTCAAAAGCTTCAAAATGCTGAGTGCATTGTCCCAAGTGCAACTTGGTGACAGTTATTTATATTGCTTGAAAGTCAGTGGGCGTCAGGCTGGAGCCCCCTCTGACTCCTGGGGAGGAGCTGGCCCCCAGCACTGCCAGCTGGGGCAGGGGGGTGTGGGCAGGCTGGCCCTTTGCTGGGGAAGGAGGGTACTGGCAGGCTGGCCCTTCGCTAGGGCCAAGGGGTGCAGGCAGGCTGGCCTTTCCCCACCACCATGGGTCCAGCTGCCCACAGCCAGGGATGTGCGAGGCACCAGCTAGTGAGTGCCACTGATGGCTGGGCGCTTGGAGCCAAAGGCAGACAAGAAGCATGGGGAAGAATGCTGGATTACAAAAACAGAATAAGGAAAATGTCAGATGTGATTATTTCCAAGCTATTAACTGATAAATAAATAAACTGGAGTAATTGCCGCACCTGTGAGCTCTGACATCCAGCACTGATCTGGATATAACCTTCCTTGTGATCTTTGTATTCCCTAAAAGCAAAACCCACAGCTGCAGGGATAAACTGATTCTCCATGAGAGGGAAAAAAAAGGTAATGGATTGTGCAGCCCTGACCAAAGATGATGCTTTAATCATACAGCTTTATCCAGCCAGAGCAACTGAAATTCAGAGTAGCTCCAGTGGAGACTGCATGGAGTTTTGCCAGGTTTTAATCTGCAACTTAAATTGCAGTTTCAAGTTATAACCAGAAAAGCAATTTGCAAATATATGTGTAAAAGAGAGGTGTGTGTATGTGAGGAGATGATAGGGAGGAAAGAAAGCCCGTCTTCTAGAGGCTCTGATTGTAATCAATTATATGCACCTTGATTGTGTTCATAGAAAGCTCACATTTGTGGTGCCAGAGACATGATAACCAGAGTTCTAGTTAGTGAGCTGATCAACTGTTTCCAATTGTGTTTGATTCCTGGTTGTCACTGAAAACCACGTATTAACAGAAGGTTTGACTATCGTTTACTTCTGTCATGTTATTAACATTTAAGATAACTTTCTTACTATTTAGTATTTTAAAGTCCCAACCTGTGCCAAGCAGAGTCAGTAAGAGAGCTGACTGAGTTCAGAAGTATACAACCAATTACTTTTGTGGCAGTTTAGGTAATAATAGCTGAAATTGAGACATAATTAGTATATATCTAAAGAGAATGGGTGAAATTAATCTGGGTAACATAAAAGGCATGATTACCAATGTGCAAGGATATGTACTTTATAAATTAAATAATTTTCTTAGATGTTGAGCCATAATTGGTTTTATAAATCTCTTTTTTTTTAATAGTCTGATCTAGGTGAACAATTAAAATTAGTCATGTTTTCTTCTGGATTTGGTTGCCATTATTATAACAAAATGGTGCTTGTGAAAGATAACAGAGCTCCGGAGATTAAAATGAAGTTTCCATAGATAATTGCACATATGTCCACATAGCCTACCAACAATGATGAAATCTGCTGTCTCAACAGATCATCTTTCAAAGCCTGCCTTCCATTATACTGCTAATGCTGATAAATGTGTCTCTTAGAGGCTAAGTGCCTGTATCTCCATGACAATTCGTGGAAGTGATTCATGCAAAGAAATTGTTCATTGGCTTAGAATTTACTTAACCTTGTCTCTTATTTCAGCACAATACACACTGGAGTTTTCATTTGAGTTGAGATGCGGTGCTTTAAAATGCCCAACACACACCAAAAAAAAAAAAAAAATCAAACTCGCATTTAATACCCTGGTGCTTCCTGAAAATTGCAGGTTTTTACATGAGATGGATTTGGCTGTAACCACGGTTTAATGACTTTTTCTTTCCTTTTCACATGTTTTCACCAATTCCCCTTTTGAACAGTTGTCCATACCAGAAACAGTGATCACAGTCTGGTCCATCCTAGTAATAACAGCAGCAGACACAACAGTGTGCTTCCTATTTGGAAAGTGAGTTAGGCACTCCGGCTATTTCACAGCATTGTGAGGTCAGGGTAGTTAAAGTCATCACTTTGCAAGGCAACCATGCAGCTTAGCGCACTTTTTGTGGTTGTTAGCTGAAGGAGCCTGAGATTTGGGTTTACTACAAGCAAATTCATCTGAGTAGTCTTTGTTTAGTGATCCTAAAAGGGGGCAAATGTATCATTAAACATAAATGGAACACAAAAGTGCCAACAAGTCGTGGGGCCTTTTAATTTGAGTGGTTCTTATTTTCCACAAAATTTGCTTGATAAAAACTAGACATTGTGCTGGCACTCTTGCATCACTGAACACTTCCACTGGCACAGTGATTTTTTTCCCCTTCTTTAATTCTGGTCAAGCTGCTTTGCCAATTTAACCAGGACCAAGCCATAAAATGTGTCAACTGTGTGGTGTGCACAGCTTTGTCTCTGTATTGTTTGCATACCTAACAGATACAGCCCAGAGGGTGGGGAGGTAAAGATTTTGGAAAATAAGCTAACGGTTGTGCTTCTATTATAATATAATCTTTGGCGGGGGGGTGATTGTTCTTGGCAGGAGGACAGCGCTGATTTGAAATGCCAGCTCCAGTTTGCCAAAGAGGAGGCAGCACTGATGCGTAAGAAGATGGCCAAACTGGGGAGAGAGAAGGATGAACTGGAGCAGGAGCTCCAGAAGTACAAGTCCATCTATGGAGATGTGGACAGTCCTCTGCCTACTGGGGAGGCAGGGGGCCCACCCAGCACCAGGGAAGCCGAGCTGAAGCTTCGTTTGAAGCTGGTGGAAGAGGAAGCCAACATACTGGGCAGAAAAATAGTGGAACTGGAGGTGGAGAACAGGGGGATTAAAGCTGAGATGGAAGATATGAGGTGCCAGTATGAAAAAGAGTGTCTCAGCAGGGACCATATTTCAAGCATTCCTACCTCGCCCTACGGCGACTCCGTGGAGTCGGCCACGGAGCTGCGCCGGCACCTGCAATTTGTGGAAGAGGAAGCAGAACTGCTGCGGCGGTCGATCTCTGAAATTGAAGATCACAACAAGCAGCTAACAAACGAGCTGAACAAATTCAAGTTTGAGCCAGGCCAGGAGCCGGGCTGGTTGGAGGACGCAGCGTCCAAGTGCGGTGGGACCTTGCAAGAGGAGCTGAAGTCAGCCAGGGTGCAAATCAACGAGCTGAGTGGGAAAGTGATGAAGCTCCAGTACGAGAACAGGGTTCTGATGTCCAACGTTCAGCGCTACGATCTTGCCTCTCACCTTGGTCTGCGCACTTCCAGCCCCAGGGACAGTGACGCTGACAGTGATGCCGGGAAGAAGGAGAGTGACAGTGAAGAGGGTCGCCCACTCCAGCCAAAGAGAGAGGGCCCCATTGGGGGTGAGAGCGACTCTGAAGAAATTTATGAGAAGACTTCAGGTTTTGGGAGCGGGAAGCCATCAGAAGTCAGCGACCTGTGCTCCACCGAGCTCATGAGGGTGAAGGAGGACACCGAGTCTTTAATTAACATTAAACATGAGGCTGAGCGGCTTGAAAGGACCGTGGACCGCCTTATCACTGATACGGACAGCTTGATTTATGATGCAAAGGTGCACGTAACCAGCAGCCCATCCACTGAGCAAGGTTTCAAAGGTGGTGAGGAAAGGGGAGAAGATAAGCACGAGCCAGAGCTTCTGGACACCATCAACTCCAGGATGAAAGCTTTCCGAAAGGAGTTGCAGACCTTCCTGGAGAAGGTTGATCATATTGGGGAGGGCCTTAAGGAGCAGATGGAGGACCTCTCCCCTCTTCCCCATCTCACAGAGTCTTCCAGTTTTCTGTCCACGATGACATCCATGTCTCGAGACTCTCCCATTGGTAACCTGGGGAAGGAGTTAATCACCGACTTCCAGGTAAGTCAGCCCCTTGTTTGCCTGCTTTCTGTTTATTGTTTCTTTTTCTTGCTGGCATTGCTACCCCAGAGCTAATTTACCTCACAGCTGCTTTATTATGATTTCAGACCCGCGATGTATTGAAGTGTGTAATGTTAAGCAAACACTTTATAGAGTTTTTTTCTTTTGTTTGTTTGCACAACTCCTTTGATTCACAGGCGGTTCCTCATGGCAAAAAGGCTAATCCACTGATGCTATAGAGATCTGTCTTCTTTTTGTCTGTAACAGCAGTGTTTCCCTGCAAAAGAGGAGATTAATTTAAAAAAAAAAAATTCTGATGAATGTAAATTAGCAGCCTTGCTAAGAAATGTGAGGAGGTCTTTATTATGCTCTCTCATAAAAGGGTCAGGCGTGTTCTCAAAAGCCTTGACAAAAGAACCCAACCAAATGCAGTTTTCTAAGTAATGTGTTTTGAAAAGCCTGCTTACAGCCCACTCCCCTAACCAAGCAGCGGGTGAGAAGCTCTGTAGCCAGCGAAGGACTGCCTTGCCTAAAGCGTTGCCCATGGGTGCATTTCTAAACTGCCACAACTGCCACACTGGATATGGCTTTTCTGCACAGCACAAGTAAGGAAGGAAGAGCCTTGTGTCCCGTATCCTTCATGACTTGTATGCTTGCTGTTGGTTTGACTCATGCATCCTCATTGCATGCGCCTCATAACCAGTGTTTGCGTTCTTTTTTCCTCTCTTTCTCTTTTTTGCTTTTCAGATGTTTCAGCCCATCATTTTGCTCATCCTCATTTTGGTTTTGTTCTCTTCACTTTCTTATGCCACTGTATTTAAGTTGGTTTTTCTGTTCACGCTTTTCTTTGTCTTGTAGTTTTTCGGTCGTCTACCTTACCCATTTTTGTTTTCTTTATTTCCTCCTATCCTTTTTTTTTCTGTTATAAACCTCCCATGCACCTAACAGTCCAAACTGAGGGATCAGATGGAGTGGCAGCTCAAACAAGATCGTGGAGAGGAGCGAGAGATTCACCACCAGCGAGCCACCACCGACCCACACCGCAGAGCTGATGGAGACATTAAACTCTACAGGCCAGGAGAAAAGGGCTGTTTCAGTCTAGAGGTCAGCAAAGCAGCCCGTCTTTCTCACTGCCTCCTGCTGCCTTAGCCAGGAGATGAGTAACAGGAGACAGGGGTTTGGGAATTAAATTGGACCAAATACAGCACCCCTATTCTGAACTTTGTGGTTGACCTCTTTCCCCCCTTGCAGTTTCAGAGAACCAAATTGGTCCTGAGTTTGGACTCATCACCCTGCTTTCAGTAGCTTCACCAAGTGGGAAAGTATGGCTCAGGGACCCACTACAGTTGAGTATAGTAACGAAAGATGTCTGGAAGAGGTTGTAATCCCTGATGTGAGATCATGCTTCCAGGTTTCAGTTCAATATTTTAAATCTGGAAAGTCTACAGATAGAAACCAATTTGCATTTTGCCTGGGAGTAGTCTGCACAGGAGAGGGTTTGACGCTGGTGTGTGTAGTGATTCTCAACAGGGAACACAGCACCCTGCAGCTTCAAAAAAAAAAATATTTAAAGCATAATTCTCCATTGTTTGGGTTGTTCAGTACTTTTCCATTTGTCAAAAACATCAATCAGTTTTTATTTAAATCTTCATCCATGCAGAGGCCATATCCGCCTCAGTAAACATCTCCTTAGCTGCTTTCTCATGAGCATGGGTTGTCCAACCACTGCAGCTGGTCCTGAAGAAAACGATTTCTAGTCTGTCTCCATAAAGGCAAGCTTGGAGCTTTAAAAACCTTTCTACTGGCCACTGGGAAGCCAAATCCACTTTGAAACTACTGGCCACTGGGAAGCCAAATCCACTTTTAAAATTGTGGTGGTTAGAGTAGCTTCCAGTGGGGGATGAGTTTTAATATTTTTTTAATTCTAGAGACACAAGCAGAGACCTTAGTATATCTGAAGCCCCTAGTTGAGTCTGGGAAAAGGAGAATGCTGGCTGGGACAGCTGGGTTTGTAAGCAATAACAAGCACTAGAAAGCAGGGGTAGGAAAAGAAAGCTTCAGGCTGGCTGGTAGCTAAGTGGCACAATGGTGTATTGAGAATCAAAGGGAGAGTGACCCTTCATCCTAACACAGGTAATTCTTTGCTGGTTTTGTTTTGTCTGTTTTAAACTATTCTGACAGTGCTGAGTTTTGGTAGTATTAGAATCATGAATTTGTTCAGCAGCTTCTCTTCCAACTTTTCACTTTTACCAGTGATAGTAAACCTCAGGAAGGATATCTGATAAATCCAGGACACCGTAAGTCTCTCACTGCAGTCTTGCTTCCTCAGCTGTGAATGGACAATGAGGTAGAGAAACCTTGCCATTGAGCATGGGTCCTTTTGCAATTGTATTGGTCAATAGTCACTGTAGATAAGGCCAGAAAATGACCACAGCAAATGTTTACACTATTTCTGTTTAAATTCTGTCATCTTTATTAATTTCCTTACCTTATATCAGCCTCGTTATTATATTAGCTGTTGTATATGTGAGCCCTCTTAAGATTAGAGGTTTGGGTAATTTTGGCACATCTTTTTTTAGCTCTTCCAGGATGGGATGTTGTGTAAAAAGTGTACAGTGAACTGTGTTTAAACAGAGTATGGATAGTTTTCACACCAACGTTTGACAAGGAACAAGCCAGTAGTTATAATCAAAGGTAGAGAATATCCATCTGAGGTCCAGATGTGCTCAAGAGATGAGCAAGGCTGGGGTTCAAGTGGCCCAACCTGAGAAAATGCTGAAGACTAAAGTGTTTATTTCCGTCAGGTTTACTTAAGCAACAAAGAATATTACACTGCTTTATGCTGAAACTTTTCAGTGGGTGGACAGCCAATTGAAATCTCATGATGTGTATTAGTTGAAGTCAAGTGAAGCAGAAGATTCCTCCAAATCATTTTGTATGGCATAATTTTTAGTCTTTTCCTCTTTAATTTCATACACTGCACTAGCAAAAACTACCTTTTTTTTTTGGTGCCAGATGAATGAGCAGGAAAAAATATTCAAATACCAAAGGGATATTTTTGTTACCACAGAAATTTCAGATGGAGACTCAAACCTTTCAGTGCCCACAGCAGAAATGGCTGCACATGAGCTGTTATCTGCTTTAACTTCTGAAGTGAAAATAGATGCACTGGCCAGTGCATAACATTGATTAATGATCTTCTTACTATGTATGGACCTTCAGCTTGAGAACACATTTCATTTCAGTAAGGCAAATATTTTCTTTTTAAGCAAGGAAACCCATTTTTCTAAATTCATTTTTTTCCAAGCTGAATTTTAAATTAAAATTTTCCTAAGCAATACTTAGTAGCTTCCATTTAGCTATTTCTCCTATTTTTAAAAATGAGCATCGTGGGAGCCTAATTGTTTGATTAAATACAATAAATGCAGACTGACTTGTGCTTGAAACTACCCCTTAGCCTAACTGTAAACATCTGCCTTTGTTTGGGCTTTGCACTGCAGTTGTTAGTGCAACAGTATTATTAGAATCTATTTGCATGTTAAAGAGTTGGTTAGAGTCACAGTCCAAGGGAAATTATATCTTGAAATTGCCTTAAGAGCAGGGCTTTGTTTTCTTGCTGAAACAAGCCATTCAGCTGCTGTTGCGGGAGGTTGGAGCCCATTGGGGTGGATGTTTGATCCATTATTCATGATTTTAACAGAGCCGGGTTATGGTGGGAGAGGGAAATAATTCTTTAACATCCAAAGAAAAGCGAGTGAACAAGTGAGAATTGCCCTTACTAAAAGACAGGAGGAGCTAAAAAAGGCAACACAAGGCTTTATGGAGCAAGTGCCTGGCACGAATCAAAGGATTACAATGGCAACAAATGGGAACCAGTGGGGAAAAGGGTAAATAATTTTTTGTCTGGTGAATTTTACCCTTTTTTACCAATGGAATATCCACAAACAAAAGGGAGCTTCCTTGAGCAGTCTCCTCCTGTTTATTCAGAAACAAGAAGACATTCTGGAGAAGAAAAATTTCACTCTTTCAAATGACAAAATGTAGTTTGTTGCAGTATTTGATACCTGATGCTCTAGAATGGGGGCTGTATGTCCTAGCTCTGATTGTTCCTTCAAAGGGGAGGAGTTCTGCCCTTAGCTGAGTATGTATGTATCACCAAAGGCAAAAGCACTCATCTTTGCATTTCAGATTTGCGTTACTTTCATACATGGCTTTTAAAGACTTACACATTGTTTCTGTGTAGAAAAATGCCACAAAATATCTGACGCTCCCATGTTATGGAAGAAGAACCACTGAAGTGAATTCACTTAGAAGGAACAAGTTGTCACCAGAGAATTAAAATAAAAGCAGATAGGCTAGAGGAGAGAGCATGTCTTAAAAAGCAAGTCTTCCACAAGTTGTAGTAGTAAGTAGGAAGAGCTCACACTGAAGAATAATTTCTTCTAGGCCATTCTTAATCTGTTTATCCATTTTCCTTACTTATGTCCATAAGAAATATAAAACATCTCTATTACTCTAAGTTTAATACCTGGGTTAAGTGTGAACCAACCAAATACAGTGATGTGTAAGTTAGGTAAGTCACTTTACCACCTGCTTTGAATCAAAACCTCTGCATGGATCCATTTTGGACATGCGAGGAGAATTTCTGTCTATATTTTGAATGTTCTATTTTTAGCTGGTTTTGAAGTATCTGTGCTCCTTCTGTGCAGTTTTCATAATTCCACATGAGAGCTTTTCAGCTGGATGGCTTTTGCAGCAGCTCCCAGCCATGTGCTGAAAATTTACACATCCTTTTCTCTTGCCCTGATTTAAGAGTTTGTTTTCCCAGAAAGGAAACAGTGAATGTTTTATACATTGTGACTTTTCTTTCCTCTGGAAAAACAAAAACAAAAACAAAACCAAAAACAAAAACAAATGAGGACCACATAGAAAGTTGTATTTCTTGGTGTCCACTATTCCTCCAATGCAAAGTTGTGGGAAGAAGAAAGACAAACTGGTGCTGACAGTATTCCTTCCCACCAAGATTAGGGGCAGCAAGAATAATTTACTTTGATGAATTGTATTCTTTCTTGCTGTGCAAGAGTCCGTAAAGGTTGACAATATAATGGCTTAAAAGACCCTTTATGATGTAAATCTGGATATCCCAGTCCTAACTGAACTCAGTGAGACTTTGTATACTATCCATACAATGAGATGGATTTTTAGAGAGTTGGAGCAAAGTGTTCTGTGTTTTCCCAAAATCAGAGACTCCATTTAAGCACAGAGGAATAACCACACAACTGCCTATTTTACACTAGCAAATGGAATATGCGTCATTGATTTTTAAGGGGTGAGGAGAAGAGTGTGTCTTCAGAAGCAGCCTCAGTTAGATGTGTATTGCATGTAAAAAGTAGTACAAAAACCACTGGAAGTTCCTCTCTTGCATTGTATGCATGCAATGGTCAGCCATCATGTGTGAGAAAGTAGCAGTTTTTAGACTGTGTGGTCAAATGTAAAGTCCAAATAGCAAAGCATCATAGCACACCATTAGGCAAGCAGCATAAAATGTTTATCTTTTGGCTTCCTGGAATTGCACACAAATGCTGCAGAGCATATTTCTACTCTGTCTCCTCAGTTCTTATTTTATTCCATCCCGCTGGGGAAAAAAAAAAAAAAAAAAAAAAAAAGCTAAAAAGAAAGATTCCATGAAATTTGATGTTCACAGTTGTTGCATATAAATGGATTAAGTTTGCAGGCAAATTGAGATTGTAATTAGCTATGGTAAAATGGAGAAAACAGACAAGTAAAACCCAGCAGTACCTCATGGTGCATGGCAATATTGTAAAAACAAGTCATGGCAGAAATGTGGGGTTGTGCAAACTGAAAAGTAACCTGAAAAGCTTTCAACATGCTGAGAGGGGCAGAAAGGGGTTGGTGCAATGAGGGAGTGGTGGTGAAACTCCCAAAGCATGGATGAGTTTTCTCTGAACATCTTTCAGATGTAAAGACGTTGACATGGATTAGTTTGTTCTGGAATGATAACAGGTGAGAGAAAAGGACTCGACAGAAGGATTTGGCAGTGCCTGTCTGAGGGGACAGCAGTGGAAGTGGATCTGGGAATGCAATAATTGGAATACATGGGAAACTGTCAGTCCGTGTCGAGCTGCGGATGAAATGCGGCTGTTTCTGTGGTGCTGTGGTGGAGTAGCACTAGCTCGTAGTTCCTGTTATATTCTGTTTATATGTTGTCTTGTAGTGAGTTTGTGTCTGTTTCTATGGTGTTGGTATGTTGTGTGGTGGCTGTCACATTCCCAGTGTTTTCCATTCCTGATGTAGCACCTTCATTGATGAGAACAAAGGAGACAAAGAATGGAAGTTAACAGGTTATCAACTCTTGTGTCCATTTTGTAGAGGTGTCCTTTTACAAAAAAACCAAAACCACAGTTGTGCCACAGGCTACACCCTGCTGATTGTATGATGGGGGCTTGATTTCCACATATAAACATATAGACATCCATCAATGCAATGCCAGGTACCTGAACTGCATATACAAATATCGTGATACATTTCTACACGTTCTTCTTTCACGATCCAGATGCTTAGCAGCAATCTATTAGGTGCTTAAGCAGCATTATTATCTCCCTTGATTTGAGCAGTACTAATCTCAATGCTTCTGATAGAAATGCCATTCAATGAAATTATAGACTATGAAGAGTCCTCAGGTTGCAGTGGAAGGCAAAAGGTGTGCATCTCTATGTTCAGGCATTAACTGCTTTTCAACACGTTTACTATATTGCTAATAAAAATATATCATCTTTAAAGAGGCAAAGCAATTGTAAAAAAAAATTCCACTGTCTAGTGTGCATGTAATAGTCTATCTGCCTTTATGATGTGTTTAATCTCTTCCTAATAATTCCAACAGTTATCACATAATCCCAGCACCCAGGTTTCCTGAAACTTGGCTTTGTATGGGCTGCATGTTTATCAAAAACTTGCATGAGTTTATCATTTTCTTGCCCTAATTTTGCAGACATCAGGTGTTACTGGTATATATGTAATGACGTGATTCCAATTAGTACTAATCTAAAGTAGAACAAATGATCTTTTAGCAAATCATTGTTTACTAGAAAACACAAGTATGAAGTGAACAGTGAAAAATTCAAACCTTACCTTCCTGGTAACTTTTGCTGCTCTCATCCAGCATACAGTTTCCAGTTTCAGGAATACCAAGACCAACAACATTTTAACTATCTAAATGGGTAATCAGATGACTGTAAGGAGAGTCATATTAAGAGCAGTTATGCTTCCTATATATTATAAATTAAAAACATATGCATTTTTACATGAATCATGCTGTTTCCATTTCTGAAGGCACATAATATTTTTTTGAGGGTTTATTGCCAACAGAAGTGTTGCCATGTTGTATCTGTTTTCACCAGGTAGCCTTTGCATGATTCAGGCTGATTTTGAATTCATAAAAATAAGGAACACATGTTATGGGGTTTTTGTTTTTACACCTGAATTAACTAGATACATTGGTTTTGATTTACTTTAGTCCTAAAGAAGCCTGATCAAAATAAAAGAATGCAGAAATTTCTGATTAAAGCAAATTTTCCTTTATTGGATGAGAAATCTAAACTGATATACTTGTGCATAACCATCTCGTGATTTACAAAAGATTGTGCAAAACTGTCAAATCCCGTTGCAAGTAGTTCTTTCCAAATTATTTGTGAGACCGAATTTTGGCCTTCTACAATACAAAATGTCTGCAGACACACTGAAGCGTGGGATGTAATCAATAAGGCAGATAATGCACTCTTGGTCAGTTTATGTGTACCTTTCAGAGGGCTAGAACTGTCTCATCTTCAGATACAAAACAGACATGCACAAGTCAATAAGTGAATCGAGTAAAGAAGGAACTGGTAGGGCCCAGAAAGTACAGGTAGGGTGATTTTCATTGTTCAGTGGAGTATGGTCCTGGGGATGATTTATGGGATACTTCCATCTGCCTTGTCTCCTTTTTCCCTAGAGGAGGAGAGGAGCATCTGTTCCAGTGACAAATACTTTTTGAATAAGCAAAAGTGTCCCAGGAAGGGCTTCCGCAGCCCAAACAGTAACAGCAGCTGGTTTTGCTCTTGGGAAGCAGGAGGAGTGTTCAGGGAGAGGAGACGGCTGCCAGGGCTGTTGCCAGAGGGAAAATGGCAACGCAGCTCCTGACAACGGTCCCATGACCTGTGTTAACGTCCTTGCAGCTGCTGAGGATGGAGTGCGCTGGATGTCAGCCAGTGCAAAATTTGGGATTACGCTTTGAAACCTGTAGCAATCCCTTCTTTAAATGCGTCTTTGGGAAGTAGGAGTTCTGTGCTGTAGTGTTTTCTGTGGTCACATGTGAAGAGGACAGCATCTGGCCGAGCATCATCTTTGTACAGACAAATCAGTTTTAGCTCCAATGTAAAGAGACACAAAATGAAGGGCATAGCAAGTTCTAATCAGGAATATAAGTGCCAAAAGATTAATTAACATAGTATAAATAATGAGGTCTGTGACTCTGTCTTCTTGGGTCATTATTTGTGAATTAAGTAACTTTCAGAAGTAAAGTGGATGGGATGCCAAACTTAATGAGAACATAAAATTGAAAGTATTAAGATTAAAATAGCATTGGACCTGAAAGGGGAGATACTTAAGCATTTTGGTCAGATCTCAGGCTCACACAGCTTATCACTGTGACATTTGTGGAGTAATTCTTTTGAATAGAAATCACAGAATGAAGTAGACTTGTGTAGAGAGCTGTCCTGTATCTGAAGAAAGGCACCTTATATGCTTAGTTGTTTAATAAATGCTATCCCATTAGCTGCCTACCCAGAAGAAGTGTTGCAAATGAATAAATAATTAGGTTAAATATGTGTGCATTAGATGCATCTTCAGCAGAGGTGTGAAAATTTTATAGTATTAGTTATCATAGAGAAATACACCACCAAATACGGAATACTCTAAATAGGAGCTAATCTGGAAAACGTCATTGATGGTACGCTGTCTCAGCTACTCGAGTGCAATCCCACAGCAGAGGCCTGAAGAGAATATCCAACTTGTAACATCAGCATCCCATCTTTAGTTTTCAGAAGAAGCCACACAGGAAATTCCTACACATATTTTGGTCACTGCTATTTATTTGCGCACTGTGCTTTGGTTTTAACTATTGATAACCGTGAGTTGTGCAGATGTTTGTCCGGCGGTTCTTTACTTTTTTTTTTTCCTTTTTGTTACACCATGGAGACACTTTTTCTGATAAACCTATCCCTTTGTCCTGCTGATCAGCTCAGGGATTCCCATGTTTTACCTGTACAGAATGTATCGATACAGGAGCTTCAGGCTCAGCTTGAGCAGGAAACAAGACTTCACCGAGAGGAGCAAGAAAAGTTTACAGAAAGGATCATCCAGGTAAATACAAAACCTGCCTGCTGGGAGAGACGCGTGACCATAACTTGTGGCATGGACCTTGTTTGTCAGGACCAGGGGAACTTGTGTCCTCACAGCTGTGCTTGTTTGAGATCATCAGAGTAAATGAAGAATCTGGAAGTTGGGGAAATGTAAACTCGGGCCTATTCTGCTACTTTGAATCTGGCTTCGCTGTTTGGTGGAGAGAAGCTTTGTCCTCCCCTGTGCAGGCGAAGTCAAGGTAGAGATATGAGATACTGCATGAGGAATTGTATCAGCCCCTTCTGCTCTCAGTGAGCTAGGGAAGGGTGCATTTGATCTCTGGGAATGCAGTTTGGCTCTGTGCCTTATTCTGACCCCTCCTAGCCCAAAGGAAACCCAACACTTCTGAAGTCAGAGGAGTTGTTACATGCTCATAACTGAGACACAAATCAAGAATTTTTTTTTGTTGTTTCTCAGTACCCCATGCTTCCAACCCTCTTATTGAGAACTGGTGAACAAATCATATTTTGTTACATGGGCTTCTCTGCTCTTTTGAAGGCTGGAACGTGTTAGTCAGACATTTTGTGATCTCTTGCTCCTAGAGCAAAAAAAATCTGTTGCTAATTTTTGCAGGATGTTTGGCTCTTATCTGAAGTTTTCTTTTTAAATTTACTTCATAGACTAAATTCAGCATAATTGTTGCACAGTGTAAAGCATTTTTCTTTGTGCCAGCTAATCTCATGCCCAAGTGGTATCTCTCTGTTTTTTCATAAGTAGCTTTAATTTCCAGTTGATCTCCTTAGGAGCTTTCTCATGGAGATTTTTTAAGGCAACCGGTAAACTGATTTCCTTCCTAGTTGCCTTGGCCATGAAAGCTTTTGGAAGCTATGCCTGCCTCTTAAAGTTCTTGTCTTTTGCAATAGCTGTCCATTGAAAAAGCATAATACTCTATGAAGCTACCTCCACCAGGGTCTGCTGCAAGAGTTTGTGGCCATGGGGACTTAGATCATAACAGCTTGTAAAAACAATGAAAAATGCAGAAAAATTAAAGCTAGCTATTCATGTTGACAGTCAGTAGAAACAGAAGAATAAAAGCATCTTCTGGATTCTTCATTTTTTCCAGATTATGCCCATCCTGTTGATACTGTTCCTTTTTTATCATCTTCTGGGATTTCTGGTGGAAATGACTCAGATCATTGCTGTATTTAACCATAACTTCATTTGGTGGAAGAACCTGCATCAACATAAAATCTATTTGTCTCTTCCTGTAAAAATTAAATTTAAAAGAACTCCCTTTTTTACTATTTCATTTTTTGGCAATGTTTTGATGTGTGCTACCAGTGCACCATCTCCGTGAGTGTTATTAGGAGTTGAGTGTATGTTTTTCAGGCCATTGTAGTTAATTTTGTTCCAGACTACTTTTAAGCTGCATATTAAACCAAATTAAGCTAGCAACTACTGTAAATAATTTTAATTTGATCAGGAACTTTTTACGGCATTGTGGCATAGATGCTGAAAATTTGCATTATCCCAGAGCACATCATTTAAAGGCAGGAAAGTCCTTAATAAATCATCTAGTATGGACCAGTAGCCTGTGTTAGAAGGATCTGAATGTTGCCATGAAAATCAAGTGTGTATTTCTTAGCAGTGTGAATTGCTAGAGGCTCCACGCTTCTGAAGAAGAATCTTTGAAGTATTCTTCGCTCCTGTGTGAATATTACTTGTTGCAGGATATGCACTTACAGTTTAAATTGCTTTGGTCATTAGTATATTTTGGCTTTCATAGACTTCAGCTATGGAGCTGGTCAGCAAAGAGAGAGGCTGCTATTCTGCAGAACGGAAAATAGTAGAAAATGGTATCTGTAAGCAGTGGCTCTGTACTCATTTTCCATCAGCCTTTTCTTGATAAATGTGAACCACAGCTTGGTTGAAGTGGAAGCACAATCTCAGACACATAGAATGTGAGATGCTGTACAACTAACTTGTACATGTGCTCTTGGGTGCAGGTCATGTCATGGTTTGATTTCAACATATTGAGGGAGAAGTCATGTTTAAAGAATAATGTTTCAGGTGGCCTTGTGCTGAAGCAGATGTAGTTATACATGTGCTCCAAAGAATGAGCTTTTCTTGGTGCTTCTAGTACTGAAACTGAGAGATATGGTGAATGCTGAGTTGCAACTTATTGCTGTCTCTTTGGTTTCTGCATATGTTCCTGATCTGGTCATATCAGAATGAGAAACTGTTCACTGTGAGTCATTCAGCTGCCTCCAAGTATGAACCGTGAAAAGTAGTTGTATCTGAGATACTGGATGTAGTTCCTTGGGAAGCATTGTCCTTCAAGAAGGAGAGGGAGACATAGCCACAGAAGAAAGGATGAATCCATGACTGGAGAGGGAAGAAGCGAGGATAATATTCCAGGTTGTCTGAAGGGCAGCTGTGTTGCCACCTTGTAGGAATGACTGCAAATGCATTTAGCAGGTGTGATATGTGCAGCAGTGTAGGGTGGTGGCTGTGCTGGGAACATACTGCAGAGATACAGTCAAGAGAGGGAATAAAACATGAGTGGTATAAAAAGTTTAAACAGCAGCAAAGTTGTCATGCATCTTTAAAGAAAACGAACTGTCCATTTCCACAGCAGGTTACTTGGATATGGTTATCATCTAAGCTTATTGACTGCTCTCCTCTAATTTCCTCAACAGTCATAACTGCTGAGGAACTTATTGAGCCAAACTCTAGTTACTCACTACTAATCAAAATTAGAGATTTTGGTTTGTCTCACTCAACAAAGTACAAGTCCTGGAGATCACCCCAGGACACCAGCCCATTGACACGGTGTCTGTCGTTCCATTAAAGCTGGAGGAGGAGCATATGCAGACCCTGCGGAGGAAAGACTTGGAAGTGCAGAGCTTGACTTTGCAGAACAAACTGGAAGAGAAGACCTGGAGCCAGGAGAAAAGTCTGCTGCAGCAAGAACTCAGGCATTTCAAGCAGGACACCTTTCTTCTGTATGTCAAACTGAAGTGGCTGCTGAAACATTGGCGGCAAGGCAAGCGAATGGAGGAGGAAGAACAGGACATAGTAGAGGTAACTGTCCTGCCTTACTAACCCAATGAAATTGCAAGTAGGGGGGTGGGTACTGGGGTGTCCCTTCTCTAAGTGTAGACTCTAAATATGATGTGGCATCAGCAGCTTTATAATTACACATCGATTGAAAGGGAATTCATATTAAACATGAAGCCTTTTTTTTAATTGGCTTGGGCTAAAGTATATTCTGCATGATATGTTACATATTACCGATTGTTAAATCTAAACCCTTAACTAATACAAACATCTGGTCCTAAAAAATTCTCTCATAGTAAATGAAAATTTAATAGGTCTCAAAAGATACGACTCCTGAATAATTTTGGGAAAGAAAAAATAACGTTAGTGAGCTGATGGACTCAAATCTAAATAGATGGGTTGAGAGCTGTAGTTTTTCTCATCATGTGCACAGTGTGTTCCTTACAAAGACTTCAGCAATACAGATGGAGGAAAGCTCTGTTTTCGTGTTGGCAGGAGAATTGTACAGCTTCTTGTGGGAACTTGCAGTGATTCATTCTTGTTTGTTCCTCTTCTCCATACATACGTCTACCACCGTCAGCAGCAGTACGCCAGTAGTCATCATGGTGATTTTCCAAGTAGCAACTAAATTAAGAGCAGGATTTTCAGAAGTACATAACAACCTGGAATCCCCAAGCTGACACATCTCAGCAGGAGTGTGATTGCCAGCCAACATGCACTGTGAAGAAAGGTGCCAATAAATTGTGTTGAGTTGCACATCCAGAATTACCATTTGCTTTGGAAATCTTACCTAAAGAAAAACGAAGTAGAAAAATGTGTTTGTCTATTCTGACATTTTATCCAAAATTCTTGAGAGTAATAGTTTTGTTTCATAGGTTCCTGCAATTCTGAAACTATTTGCTAAGGCAATTAAGTAATTTTTCTCAGTGTTCCTGATACTTGTGTGCCTAGTGTTTTTCAGCATTTGCTCCATTTGGCAGTACAAGTAACCTTTCAGGTCTGGTAGGAGTATGCTTAAGTTGAATACTCTAATGTTTGTATTCTTAGATGAAGGGTGGATGAACATCTTTCCCTTCATCTTCTGTGGTACTGTGAGTCAGAAACAAGAGACGAGTAGCTATTTAGAAATAATTTGCTTCTACTTTACTTCAGCAGTACTAATTTGCTTCTGTGTAAACTACCTCATCCTCTAATATCAAAGTAGCTTTCATTTTTTCACTGTTTGGATTTTTTTGAATTGTTAATTTACAATCAATCCACCTCCAGTCATTATTGGAGTCATATGCTTTGCTGACGCATTAGAGAGGAATAAAGTGCTAGATTTGGATACTTCCTGATCTCCATATCTTCAGCAGACAATACACCAGTGTCTTGTATAGCTTTTCATTAATGCATGATGGATTATATCCATCATGCTGCATTACAGTTGTACACCCACCTTGTCAGCTGCATAGATCTCCTCTTTTGCAGGCCTGCATACTGTTGTGCTCACATATGCAACATGTCATATATCACCCCAAAGATTATTTCCTGTAGCATACAGAGTAGAAGTCAATATATCCCACCACAGAGATGCTGGGGAAGATAGTCCCTTCCCTTAGCCCTTCAATAGATTTCTGCCCCTGAGCTAAATGGGAAAAGAGAGTTGATGTGTCCCATCTCTGGCATTTTAGATTGAGCACCCTGAGGCCCTCTCAGACTTTGGCATTCAGTCTGAACAAAAGGTGGATGATGGAGAGCGAGAGGACGAGGAAGAGGATGTTGTGTTTGCACTGACAGATTTCTCCCAGCGTCCCACCATGGAGAGCACTGATCATGGACCACAGCTGCAGACTGCAGAACTACTGCAGCAGCAGAAACAGGTACTATACCATTTGTATGGCATGCCCTGGGAATGGAAACTGTATTTTCCGAGGGAGTTCATTTTTTTTTCTGCTACTGTGTTAAATCACCTAGAGTCATGCTTGTAAAAATACTTCTAGCAATTACAGTGGATTTCACCCATTATATTTATATTTAATCAGGAGCCACGTGATTACTGTTCTGTTGGCAGATGCTATCAGTGAAAAATACTATTTCCTCTTGTGGCTGTTTGCCCAGAAATGTCTATCAGTATGTGATGGTTTGCAGAATTTACATGCTCCTCTTGCCTGAGCACATCTATTGTATTCTACTGTCAAGCTTTTAGCAAGAAGAGGTGATTTTATTTCCGTTAAATAATTTAAGAAACTAGCACATGTATTTAATGTTTCCCTTAGAGATGATGGGAAAACAATGCAAAAGTTCCTTCCTGTCACTAGGCTTGTTTTTAAATGCCTAAAAGCAAATCATGCTGACTTTCCCCTGACATCTCCTGTGCCCTGTCTGCGTGTGTCAGAGCACTGCCATAAATCCTAGCTTTTTCCTTTGTGCATTTAATATACCAGCGGTCCTAACAATAATAATGGCAAATGTTCAAAGGGGGCAGACTTAAGGCTTCCTACAGTTCTTCAGGAGCATCTTTTTACATTTTTAAAATGGAAAACATTCAGATGAGAGAATCCTGTTACACAGAATTATTTGCAATCATAAGTAGAATAGAGGAAGAATTCTGTGTAAAACACAAATTCAGTGAAAAAGGTCTTGAAGCTTTATGCTTCATGATCCATCTCTATCAGGCCCTTGACTTGGGAGCCTGCGCTATAACGAAAGCTCTCAGACAAATATGTACTCTCTATAACAGCATTACTTTGCTGGACTCACCACAGGATCTGGGAACAGTGTGTGTCTTTGTATTTCAGTTCTTTGCTTTGAATTCTCCAGACTCACACAGCTACGTGCAACCTGTTTACTTATTACCCATATGGTCTAATAGATACACAGCAGGCAACAGTCAGCCTCTATCCTATAATAGGGTTAGGCTGGTGCTGGGAGATGCACAGGCTCTCTTGCAACCTGCCTCTCTAGTTCAAGGTGTAACTTCAGTTAGAATTTCTGTTTGAATAAAAAATGGTAGAGATCTGTGGTATTTATGCTACTTCATATTCTGCTTTAAGTTTATATGTTCTTTTGCTTTCCTTTTTCATAGTGCTAGCTGACAACTTCATTCTCTAGCTATTACCTTCTGTGAAGTGTGCTATCAAAGTAGTATTAATTTGATCAGTTTGGCATTTGGAAAGGTTCTAGTGTTACTGATCCTGGGGGAAGTCAGACATTGCTGATTTCAAGGATGTACCTTGCCAGTCACCCAGACCCATAACTGTCATCCTCTCAGCAAATTCTTCTCTTGCAGATGCTGAAGAAGGATATGGAATAGATGCTCCTGAGCATGTAATTTAACTGCATTCCATCTGTAGACTGATTTAATGTAAAATGAGTAAAATAAATGTAAACCAACATACATACTATCTCAGTAGAAACTCTACCACGTACTAACTTTCCATACATCTCTTAAAATGACCAAGAACTTTCAAATAAATTGTGTCCTCTTTGAAATAATCATTGCTTAGGCATTAATCTCAAGGTGTCAGGAATGGGAAGTAGATTGCTTAGAATTCATTGTTATATAAGTTGTATGATGTTGTAATGCAGCAGTTCTAGCTAATCTTGCTTAAAGAAATGACCCATGGAAACAGACCACTTGTCAGTACCCCTCTTGATATTGAATATTGCATGATATCCAAATGGACTAGTGAAGGAAAAATAAGTTTCTTGTCTTCCAGTCAGGAAAGAAGGGTTATTTCAACACTCCAAGAGTGGGAAAGTTTGATAAATATTTCTCATTTTAAGCACTGTTACTTGCTTTGCCCGCTCACACTAGTGAATCTTCTAACACTGTGGTTTTTGACAGGCATGTAAAAAGGGTTTGCAGTGCTATGGGACTTGTATTTGTCAATGACAAGAAAGGATTGTGATTATTCTCTGGCATACAAATAGGAAGCCTTAGTGTAGGTTAATTTTGATGCTGTCATAGATTCAGGGCATCAGAAGTGTTTTCTGGAGGACTGTGATAGAGATATAGCTGCCTGCACACCTCCTGCACCCTTGAGGCTCTGCCAGGCTGTGCCCTCACATCTCTTAGTGTCTCTTGCCCTAGTTGTCTATCTCTCTATGGTGGATGGCTTGGCCCTGCAAACTTCCTGCATGCAGGACCTTTGCCATGCCCACCAACCTCACAGATCCTGGCCCTTGCTCTACACACATTGCAGACTTTCACCCATAAACATCAGTTCCGCTTAATTCATATGTGATCCCAAAACAAACTAACTAAACAAAACTAGGGCAAAAAACCACTTCACCTGTGTTCCAGCTTTAAAAGCTCTGGGAGTATGAGCAGACCCATAGCACGTCCTTCCTGAATGGTTGATCTCAGCAGTACTCACCTCCCAGTATACCACTGGGTAGTCAGGCTGTGCTGAAAAACACCCAGGGTTGTGGGGGTCTTCTGCAATTTCCTTAAGCTCTCAGCTGGAAGTAAGCACTGTTTATATAGGGGATTTGGGGTGAGTGGTGAAGCTGGAAGTCTCCAAAGTTTGCATCTGCCCAGGAGACCCTAAGTTGCTGGTTCTGCCTGGCAAGCTCTGAGATGAAATGCATCAGCACTTGTTTCACATTAGGAAGGAAATGTTGTGATAGTCTAGGAGTGGCTGAGTTAACTAGGTCAGAAAAAATAGTGAGCTTATGGTAACCTGAAGTAACCCATTTTTATTTTTAACATTTAATGTTAATATTTAATGGCTTGTATTTTCAGCCTGCGCTCTTTGCTGCTGACTTTCTCACCCTGCCTGGAAAGTGGAATTGTTTTGAGAAAAATTATAAACACTGCAGCCTTAATTTCAACAAGCAGCCTCTGATTTTATATCATTATGATTTGACATACTTGACTCAGTGAAAAGTACACATCTCACTTGTCTGGGATTTTTATGTGGCCTCTGTGTGGAGGGATGAAGGCATAGCAGAGGGGGAAGGGGAGAAAAAAGTTTAGTTGATGAGCAGCAGAGTAGATGGGGACCCTTAGAAGGGCCAATTCATCTTCCTCTTCATTGCATGGTCCTGTGGTTGGTAGCTGGGGCACACTGCAGAAAGGGTCAAGCAAGGAACTGGCAAGGCTCAAGAGCCAAGCAGGAAGTCTGGTCATGGGCAGGAGATAATCAGGCAAGTTGGGCTGGTGGCACAGTAGAGGAGAGCTTGCTGTAAGTCAGCATTTCTATGTGTGTAGTAAGAGATCAGGAAGAACAGCCTGTGGAAAAAGGATTGGATCAGCTGAGTAGAAAGGGTGAGATGCCCGTTGGATGGCGTAAGATTAGAGGAGTAAGAAGAAAAGAGTTTACACGCCTGTGGTCCCATGGAAAAAGAATTAAAAAACAATACACTTGAGTTGTTGCTGGAAGGGGTCAAGAAAATCCCCAATTAGATCTTTTTTTGCTCATACAATATTTGTTTTCAAAGCTTAGCTAAGAGAAAAGCCCAAAGGAATAGTAAGGAAGACCTACATTTACTAAAATGATTTGCACCAAGATCCAGATTCACTTTTGTCTGGATCTGTGATTAGACAGAGAAAACACAGTTCTCGTTTGCTGTTTAGGCTCCTGACCTTGTGTTTTTAATTGACTGCTATACTAAACTGCTTGTAATACCAGATGGTGGCTAAAGTCTTAAGTGAAATTATCAGAAAAAAAAAAATTGTGATCAAAAGCAGAACCAACCTTCAAACAACTGCTCTGGTCACAAACTTTTCTAGGGCTGGAGGCTCACATCTCTGCTTCGTAAAGACTCAAAAGTCCTGGAATTTAATTGAGGTTTAGTATGTTAAGTTTTTGCTTATTGTCGCTGTTGTTTCCTTTACCTATAAATCCAGAGCTGTGGATGCAATAAGACTTTAAACTGCTTTTGTAGTTCTTTTATCTTAGATCAGTCGTCAATCAGTCAGATTCCTCCATGCTCTAAATTCTGGTAACTGGTAAGGTACTAAAGAGCCAGCTCCTTGCACGGAGACTGTCCAGGGAATGACAGCCATGCCATGTTTCTTCTGCCTGTACAACATCCCTGGGAGGAATGGGAAGACAATAGCAGTACTTATTGTGTATCTATGGGACGTATGCAGAAGCTGTTTGGCAGTTTTGCCAGCAGAAACCTAAAGCATGTCTAGATGTAAATGTTGTATTTCAGAGCACGTTGTCTCAAAATTACTTCATCAGTTCTCCAAAAACACTCCAGTTTGTAACACAGAAAAATAATCTCAGAGACATCTCCAACTTCAGACTGCAAATGCAAAGTCATGCAAAAGAGACTTCTCTGCAGGAATTAGAAGTATGTAACCAAAACTGGATTTATATTGGCAAGTTAATTAAAATCCCAGAAAGCCCAGGGGGCACCTGGGGTACTTGTCTCATAACAGTGACATTGATATAATGCCTCTAGAAATAAGACGTGCCTTCATCCCAGTAGGCTACAAACCTGCAATGAGGCTCTTTTGGCTCCTCTCTGTACTAGTCCATCACTTCTTTATTTTCAAACCTAGTTTTACAGGACCGTAAAATTATCAAATGTATGCCCAGGAATGAGGGATGTAGCTTGCTTTAGTATTATTTGGTTTTATTTTTCTTCTGCCTCATTGCCCTCGTGGAGCCTTTAGACTACTTGGCCAGAGAAAGGTTTATGCAGCGTACCAGAGAATACAGAATACAGCTCTTTGATGAAAACAATTCACAGACGTTTGGGGTCAGGGTTTTCAAGGAGGATAAGGCCAGATTTTTATGTGCTTGATACCCAGCAGCCCCTGTTGTGACACTAAGGACAAATCTTCAGAAAAGCTCTTGTTCTGATTACTACACAAGGGGCTTGAGATCTTTGGAGAATTTAGCCTTAATTGGGTATCAGAATGAAAATTCATGGTGGAAACATAAAATCTCACTACATATTGAAAAGCAGGTCATCTTATATGCATGATGGAGACTGCTGCTCTATAGTAGGAAACTGCTAATTGGCATTAAATGTTAATGGAGTTAATTCTGCTTCTGTGAGTGAGTTTCTTATAAAACCCCATGTTGTACACCATCACATTTCGTTAGCCCGAACAGATTATAGGTCAGTCAGTGAGCACCTGCAGTCATTTCCCTGCACCTAGCATATTTTTTGCTGATGAACCAAATGGCTTGGAAAAAGTAGACCACATCTGTTTGTTTTTTAAAGAAAAAAGGCACTCTGCCATGTCTGATTAGTGATTGCAAAAGTGGGTGAGGTGTGTTCAGTGATGCCAAAAATTTGATAAGCATATGAAATCAGCTTAGTTGTCTCCATATAATTTTATATATATCGTCATTGAGAGAAGCACATGAAAATTACTTAGATTTTTGCGTACTTCTGTTTACTAGGCTTGTCTACAAAGAAGTCCCCGCATATGTACTTCACAAAACACCAGATAAAGAGGAATTGCAGGAAGCCTCCACTTGGGAAAATAAATACAAAATAAAATTAATTAGACTGTTATGCAAGAATTGAGACAGCTGATTTGAGTTAGGCCTTCCCAAGGAAGCCAACACATTCATGAGAATCAGGTGATTAAATTCTGAATTTGTTGAGTAAGCTTCCCCATTTTTCTGCTCGTGCTGTGTTTTCTAATCAAGTATAATTTTCTTAAAAGTCTTTTATATTCATAGTAACTTGTCACATACAATCTCTGGCTACTCCCTGGTTTTTGAGAGGCTCATTGGGAATATTTGATTTAAATTTTGGATAAATAAATCATGTTACACATTTCTGTTTTCTAGTTCAGTGACTGCAAAAATCAGTGGGATATGTTTTGTTTTACTGATCTAGAACAAATCTTTAAAAAATGTTTTTCAGTATTTAACGTAACAATGACAGGTTTTGCAAGTCTCCAGGGTATTTGCAGAAAGTAAATTCCAAAACTAAGAAAAAAAAAATAGAGATTTGAATAAGTACACATGCTCTCTTTCAGTACTTGCCAAGATCAGATGTCAGCTCTGGGCTAGACTTTTAATTTAACTTCATCCTTGGCTCCTGGCTACCACAAGAACATAGACAACATTTTCAGTATGACCATGATATTCTCAAAAAGATGTGGATGAGGATTTGCTCTTTGATCCTATCTGGAAGAGGGAAAGCGACCTACCTGGCATTCATGCCTTTGGTACCAAACAGGGTGCTGCTGCAAAGCTAACCTGTGTGCAACTGCCTGGGACTGCTGAGAAATGTGAAGCATAGAGTAGTGAAACATCTTAGCCGAGATACTCAGCTCAAAACCTCACATTTTTTTTCTGAAGTAATTTTATCTGATAATACAAAAGCATTGAAAATTAATCCCTTTTCTTTATATGTAGTTTACAAATATTTGAGATTTGATGCTGAGCAATGACCGTGTCTATGAGATGTCCAGCTAACCAGCAAACCTCAGGAATGATATAGCTTTGGTCTACAATATTAAAAAATAAGTTATTACAGATGTCCTCAATCCATAAAGATGCTTAGTGCCTTTTTCAGAGTGACTTAAGTATCTTTGGCTTTCATGGGTGCTTCAGGAACAGAGCTAACAAGAAGAATCATAGAATTGCAGAATCACAGAATCGTTTAGGTTGGAAAAGACCCTTAATATCATTGAGTCCAACTGTAAACCTAACACTGCCAAGTCCACCACTAAACCATGTCCCTAAGTGACACATCTATATATCTTTTAAATACCTCTAGGAATGGTGACTCAACCACTACCCTGGGCAGCCTGTAGACAGAGAAGGCATTGGTGTTCTTAGTTTTCTCATGCAAAAGTTAGTCAAGGCACTTCCTCTTCCATGTAGTGGATGTGCAGGCATTTTTTCCCCTAAAAATGAAAATGGAAGGTAAAGCCATCCAATAACAGCATTTCTTTTGCTTTGTTGCGGCAGGCAAGTGAAAATCGGAAGCTCCTGAATGCTCTGAAGGGTTTGGTGGATGACTTACGCTCGGAGCTGCGGGATGAGGAGCGTGAGCGCCAGGGGCTCCAGCAGCAGTATGCCCTGCACAAGGCAGCCTGGGAGGTGGAAATGACTGAACTGAAGTGCCACCTGGAGCAGGTAACGTCCCCCATGTCTAACACCGGTAAAGAATGGCTGAATTGGTTAATGAAACACAAAATCTGTGAAAGCCAGGAAAGGGGTCATATTTATCCATTTTACCCTGAAAGCTCCCCTGAAGCCTGAGCAAAGCTTTATCTCTTGAGTTGCCTCCTGGATTCCAGTTGCCCCAGTGCAAGTGCTCATGAAGTAGGTACTGTGTAATGTTGGTGAGGACAAAGGAGGTGAACCTCTGCTTGTTGTATTTTCTCAAGAAGAGTTGGCTAGTTAACATTTCAGCTGTGGTAATGAGCCATGCAGGTGTCTGTATTTATTGGCATTTATAGGAGAGAAAATGTCTTGATGTCAGTGTGCTCACAATTAGCTTGTCACTGTGCCTTGGCACACAACAACTGTGGTATTTGATGCATAGGAGAGAAAAGACTGATACAATAACACTGAAGTGTTAGATCAATATTTTAATATCAACCAGCTATTCAAAGCTACTAGTGAGTGATGGATGGTACCCCACTGAAGTGAGAGTTCTAGCTACCCACCATGGGATACTGCCAGAAGTATGTATATAAAATCTGGTGCCAGGTGCTTCAGTGTCGTGTACGGCTGTTCACAGAAGATGGGCTGTTTCTGATGCAATATGAAAGCAAATCAGCAAAAAAACCCGACAGGGATTCATTTCCAAAGCTGATGGCATAAAAGCTCTAATTTTCTGTATTGAAGAGGGGAGGGGTGGGAGAATTAGTATGTTCAGGTCCTGAGAAAAAGATTTGTAATTGTAGAGCTTCTCTGCAGAAGGCAAATATAATAAAATTATTCACTGCTGGGAGGGTGGTACATTTGGGAGGATTTACTGAATGCTGGAGATACACTCTGACACACAGAGCTGAGATACCAGCACTGCTTTTCCTGTCCAGGTACTGTAGGCTGCTTTCCCAGAATGAAGAAGCTTTCGTTTTAGCAGAGTTTTATTTCAACAGATTCAGATTCTCAGTTCAGCTGCTTCTTAGTGCACACACCTTTCCAGACAATGGATGACTTGAAAAAGGAAACAAAATCAATCCCTATTTTCACTCCTTCCAAAATAAGACCTCAATGACAGATTTCCCTTAAACTTGAGATGGCATAAAGAACAAAAGTTAGAGAAAGTTAGTCTGTCAAGGAACTGCCAATTTAGAGCTTGCATGGTTTGCATCTGCATGGGCGACATACTGCCAGGTTGCTGCTTCGGCTGATGTTTGGCAAGCAGGATAGTCTGCTCAGGGAGAAGATAGATTTGCACCCTTCCTTCTGGTGGCATTATCAGGCTCTTTGCTACCTCCGCTTCTCTACCAGTAATAATGTAGAACATACAGTAATTATCGAGCCATGGGTGTTACTTTTTACATTTTTTTACAGCAAATTGAAAGGATGAAACTCATCAATATTTAAGACATAAAACTATTTTCCTTAGCCAATTCCCCAAACCACATTTCTGTTTCACAGTGAAAACAGGTCCCTAATGCAGTAGCAAAAAGATAGCACATAAATCATCAGAATGTCAATTAGGATAGGGCAGACAACGTGAGTGTCCCACTGAGATCTTGTGTATGTGCACACAATTACAAGGAGGCAATTAAGAAATTACATATAAAAATAATAACAGAATAAATCTGAAATAGAAATAATATAAACATAAATTTAACTCTAACTGATGTTAAGGATTTTAAAAGTGGGGTGTTTTTGTTCTGGGTTCAATTTCAGGGTCAAAATGGGAGGAGCTAGTGAACAACACAAAATATCAGCATTACGTATAGTCACGTTAACATCTTTTGCTATTCTGTACCAACATGGCATAACAACAGCTTTAACTAAATAGCCAAGTCTGTCATGTCAATGTGGGTAGGAGAACCTCTCATGATGTCATTTTGTTGTTTTGACTGGTAGTGATGAAGCAGCAGGCTGTACAGCACTCCCACGGTAGTGGGGGTAGAGAGCTGCCAAACCCTTGACAAGCCTGTAGAAAATCAAGGCCTTTCTCATTTCCACTGTTGTCTTCACTGCTGCTGTTTACCACTTTTTTTTTTTTTTTTGGTGGAGCAGTAGGTCAATTAACAAGAGCATTTTCCTCAAGAGAGTCAACTCCTAATTAATAGTCACTGGCAATGGTTTTGCATTTTGATGCTTCAACTCTCTGTATAGGAAAGAAAGGAAAAAGGAAAACTTTGATACAAAAGCACTGCATATCAGAGGTGACAATGGACTGTTGCCTGCTGCTTTGGAGCTTTAGGACTGCATATATCATTAAAAATAAAAGTCTTGGCTTTCAGAAATGCATGTACACCTTACTTGGCAGAAGGATCCTTAAGCATTGTTTTTAAGATAAGAAATAATGAGATTGTTCCCAAGTATGGGATTGCGATAACTCTGAGCCAATAAGGAGTCCCAGCAATTCACAGCCTCCAAACTGGGCAAGTGAAAAATCTGAGTATTCTGGGAACTGGGAACTGAGAAAGGTTTGGAAGAAGGAGGGAGTTGGTATGAGGGGTGAAACCCTGTGTACGCATTGAGAACTTGCACATAAGGACACGGACCCTCACTAGGATTCTGACCAGTGGTCCAGCTTCAGTATGCTTGGGGGGAATATAAGCTGTGGTGCACATGGAGAGGCATCTGGCTACCCTTAGCATTTAGCAGATGTAGGAAAGTTGCATCTAGACTTTCGTGCTAAGGAGCCACCAATGGACCTTTCCCCCATGATTTAAACCATTCCATCAAAACAGAGGCAGAAGGACTCTCTTTGCTAGGAGCTTTATTCTATGTTTTGCAGGCACCAAGAACTGTCTTCTGAGTCCAGAGGCACTGCCTCTGACTCGAGGTTTTAGGTCCCGAATCACTGAACACCTGAAAATTATTCTGAAGGTGTATCACTGTATAATTACTTTGGTTTTGAACTCATCTTTCTACTTACAGACTTCCTGTATTCTTCTCAAATGGGGCAAGAGCCAGGGCTCTGGTCTGGGTGAGCCCATGATCTGGCACAGGATGACTTGCTGTATTTTGGCAGCTTGGGCATGGCACCCTAATGGATGCCATGCATTCTTAGGATATCACTCTTGTGGAGCAAGTTATTACTCCCCATTGTGTTTCTCAGCTTTCCTGCACTTCACAGGCAGGATGGCCTAGGCACCACTGCTTTTCCTGTTTGCTAACTGAAAGGCTGAAAATTTGCCTGATGGTGGTGAAGAACTCAGTGGTCTAAGGGGAGGGAGGGCATGATTCATGTTGATGTTCAACATTTTGCTTTTTTTTTTGATATTCAAAGAAATGGAAGGAGGAATTTGCTTTATAGGATAATCACACAAACAGTATTTATTGCATCTGAGCATTTGTTTGTTTTATAGGTTGATTTTAGTATTTTCATGCTTAATGCCAGCTACAGAATTTATTGCAGGCATTGGCGTGTCTTTGGGGCTTAGCACGTTAGCCATATCCGCTGCTCCACAAGGCATTATTCCCCCGCAGGCAGCAGAGTTGTAAGGCTGAGTCTGCTCTCCAGCCTGGTTGGATTTACCCCAGACACTCCAGCAACCTCTTCTGAGAGCTCCTATTGCAAGATGAGAAGTCTGCAGGGACATCAAAAGTCCTTGAAAGATAACATATATATCACAAAGAACAAGTGCTAAAGAACCCTCTGTCAGGCTTAGGTGGAAGGAAACAGTATAGAGTTTACTTCATTTTACTGTCCCTTACTATTTTGGCTGATCTCAGCTCTGCAGTGACACTCCTGACATACATGATCATTTAGTGCCACAGCTACTTAGTAAACCCAGCGGGAACTTGCAAGGGGGACCCAGGGTGGGGAGGGAGGGCACAGAACAGTAAAATCAAAGCAAACAAAGCTTGAAGAATGGGTGCCAGCATGGCTGACCCTGGCTACAGCAGCAGCTCTTGACTCCTGCAGCACCGTGAAATGGAGCTGGGGACTTGTGAATGGACAAGTGAAAGCAAGAAGCAAGAGGTCATTACCTGAAGTTAGCAGTGAGTTTGGAAACTAGCAGCGATCATTTTACATATTGCTGAACTACCATGTGGGCAGTCAATGTGCTGGGTAGTGGGTAGGAAGGTAGCAAAGCTTTTCAACTTCTTGAAGAGCTGCACTGACAGGAAGGTGTCTCCCATCATGGACCTGCAGCACAGAGATGTCTCTCCTGGGATGTTCTGTGTTTCTGCCCCATGGCACCTCCGGTCCACTGCCAAGCCATGCAGTTGTGTGCAGGACAGACTCTCACACTTCACACATTTGGGTCCCACAAATTTACACTGTGCAAATAAGATATGGGTGAGAAAGATAGTGTCATGTCAACTTTGTTAAAATGGGATGCTGCTTTTTTATATTTTTTCTTTTTTTGGTTGGTTGGTTGAAAACAACTGGACTTTGGAAATTAGTGGTAGAGGACACAGGTGTTTTAAGATCTCCCTGTCAAGGCAAGTGTCTGTAACAGGATGTTCTTTGGAGCTCAGTACAATTTTAAATTAACTCAAACAATGATGCCTCTGCCATTTCCTTGGGGATGCTGTTCCAGAGATAGTAAGCTTCACTCCTGAATCGAGTCTGAAATGTCCTTTGCTCAGAAAGTTTGTGCTTGTTTTCCACATAGGGCAATGTCAGGGTGTTGGCCTTCTCTCTTGATAAAGGAATATGTTTCCCAGCAGACCTGCTGCCTCTCCTTCTCGAAGACATCTTTAACTTCAGAGGCACAAATGAGTTTTTGCTGCTTTTCACTCCAGTTCACCTGCAGAGCCAGGGGATGGAGATTTATTCCATTCTGAGTCATTCACACATCTACTGAGCTGTCAACAGAAGGTCAGGCTTCAGTGATAAATTCTACACTTGTTTGAACTTACACAAAACCCTTGAGTGCCTTTTTCACTCTGAAACAGTCCAGCCGTGGCTCAGGTTGGCCAGAGAGGTTGTGTAATCCCTGTGCTTGGAGATTTGTCAGGATCTGACTGAACAAAGTCCTGCACAACCTGGTCTGATCTCAGAGACAACCCTGCTGGAAGCAGGGGGTTGGACTACAGACCTCCTGACCCATCAAGGGGTTGGACTAGAGACCTCCTGACACCCCATCGAGCCTGTATTTTCCGGAGAAGGTATTACCTTTGGCCAGCTCGTCTGATCTGATTGAGCTGATCCCTGAGCATGAAGTAAAGGAGAAGGGAGGGGAGGTAGCATCAGCTAACTGCCCTAGAAATCAATTCAGACACCAGAAAAAGAAGAGATGGCGGGATGATCTTGGTATACCTCCTTCTGCTGCTAACACCCTCTTTTCTTGGAAGGTGTGAGGAGCTGTACAGTAAGACCATTGCTGAGGTTTTTTTCTAGGAAAACTCTCTTCAGAAGGTGAATGCACTGTCTTTAGGTTTTGGATGCACTGAGTGAGAACACAAAAGTGGCCAAGGATGTTGCCCTGGCAATTGTCTCAAGATGATTATGAAGTTGGAGTTTTATCTCCATGCTTCCTTCATTGCTGGTACCCACACTCCCATCAGAAAGATCATAATTGATGCCATAATAGCATGAGCTGGTAGAGGTTGAGAGATTATTCAGTATGGTGTTCACTGTCTTGATTTTAAAAGTTTTTTCAAGTTGAACATACTTGATCATTTATTGAGATCCTAAGATCTAAGAATTGCTGTAATTTTTGCCATTACCTTTGTGGAGTTTGGTCTTTAATTCTAATTCATTGTCAGACCTTGGGCTTTTACCACAAAAAGTTTAATGTCCTAGTAATGTTTTATTTTATTGCCAGCTGGAAGGGAAGTGTGAGAACACCTCAGGAGAAACAGGCCTCACTTCTGATGCAAAGG
>NW_010129027.1:35109-43409 GCF_000699245.1 Pterocles gutturalis | reverse complement strand
GGAAAGAGAGGAGCACAAGAAGCTTCTGGCTGAGAGTCATGGTGTCGTGATGGACCTCCGCTGGCAAATCCAGCTCAGTGAGAAGAACTGGAACCGGGAAAAGGTGGAGCTCCTGGACAGGCTTGATAGAGACCGGCGAGAATGGGAGCGTCAAAAGAAGGAGCTGCTCAGGCGGATAGAGCAGGTAAGGAGCCATCTTGGGGTGAGCAATGCCAGGTCAAGAGACTGTATTAAGAGGCAGCACAGGAATAATTTTGGTTCCTTGGTTACATCAGTATTTCTCATGCTGCAAAACAATTTACGTACACAAGGGAGTAAAAGGAAGATGCTCATAATCCCTGTAAAAGACCACTTATGAGAAATCAACTCCAGGTTAAAGGCCATTTCCTGCCGCATTTCAATTACCCTGGACAGGCATGGTCACATCGATTCATTCTGTTTGAAAGCTTTTGTGCATCTCTTCGTGCTAAAGCACTCAATCCCACATGCAGGGTTATTCAAGGTTTGATATACAGCTTCCTGCCAAAAAAAGTCTGTTCATCTGTGAATGATCCACCAAAGATACAGCTGCTGTGACTATTCAGTCTCAACTGAACTATTTTTGTCCAGCAAAGGAACCCATGAGTTAACATGAAGAGCCCTGACTGATAACAAATAAAAAGCTATCAGCACTAAATATTAAGAATACACTTCTGACCTTGGTCATGTGAATTTTGTGCACACCTCTGCTATCATTTGCAAATCTCATAACTGTCTTGTCCCTTTGTTTTTTGTGCCTATCTGTACTTTCATCTGCTTAGTGTTAGAGACAAATTACACCTAATGAATTTATTATCTGTCTGGAAGCCACACAAAAAAATAAAAATTTTAATGATGGAGAGTGAATACAACATTTTTGACTGAACATTTTTCAGCTATGAGTCATGCATTCCAGGAAAAGTAAGAAAAACAACTCAAATGGTGCATCCTGAATTAACTGAATACTTTCTGTCCTTAGGACACCAGAAATGGAACAGCACCAGATTTGTGCATGCCCTCTAGGGAGCACTGTGCTTGAATGAAGCACAAAGTAGCTTCACAGGTTAAGTTGACGAAAGCCCAGTGTAACTTCACAACCAGTTTTTGAAAAGGGTTTGTTATCTGTGTCTCATGTTCCCATGCCTGGGCTGCAACAAGAAGCTAAAGAAAAGACACCAGACTGTAAATATTATGAGTGCAAGACTAAACCTCAGTTTAAGCTATGGCTATTAAACCTGCAAAGAAGCACTCAGGAAAATGCTGACTTTATGGATATTTCTAAAGTCACTGCTAAAAGTGTAGGTCTGAGTGGGTGGTGACCAATATGAAGGTTTTACAGACCAAGAAAGGTGATTTTTGAGCTTCTAAATTTAAAAATATTAATAAAAGATATTCTGGATTTTTTTAATCTCCCATTTATGTGAGGATATTTGTGTTTACTTCATGCAGCTTGTTGAGCTAACCCTTATAATGCATCCCAATAATACGTCTCCTAATATAAAACAAGGAACGCCTATGAGCTAGGAAGCCTTGTAGCAGGACTTCTCATACAAGTTGCCTGGTTTCCAGAGTTCAGTGCCAGAAGTTGCCAAGTTTTCCATGGCTTGAATGGGCTGATTTCTAACTGTTGAGCTTCAGTGGCCAGACTGTGTCCTGTGTATCCTTCATGCACAAAGGGAGTTAAATAGCTCTCAGAAAATTTCCCAATATACTAAGGATGTGGACACACACTTTTCTTTGGCGAGTCACTGGTACCTCTTTGGATGTTTACACTGCTGTCCCTGTGAACCATCTCTTCAGTGTATCCTCAATAGCTTGAGGGACAACCTGGTTAAAGACTGGTTTTTCTACTCCCATTGAAGGGGCACATTGAAGGAAGTGACAGAGAAATCCCTGTTAATGTTACCTAGCTTTTAATTCTCTTTAAACCTAACATAATTTCACAGTGTCATCTTGGGAGAGCCTACAAAATAGCTTTTAACTAGTCCTGGAGCTTCTTTTGTTACTCTTCTGAAACCTCTAGGTTTCAACTGTATGTTTTCTGTACAACAGAGTTGCATACAGAATTAGCAATAGATAGGGGAAATAAAAGATATTATGTCAAACTAATTTCAGAGGACTAGATGATCAGAAACAGCATTTGAAATCCTGGCTACCTGCCTGCAAAACTTTATGACTCCATCTTTGCTTATAATCAAACATTTCCCTGGGTGACAGGAAGCTTCCAAATATTTGCAGGCTTTTAGTTGAATATCCTCTCAGATTGCAGTCATGCCCTGCTTTATATGGAAACAATTAGTATATCTCTGAAGTCTTTCTCCCCAGGGTTTTTCTGTGTGTATTCCATGTATGGCAATATGTAGAAGATGAGGAGACTACACCAGTGTGTATGTTTGAAAAACAGAGTCTAAGAGACAGCAGAAGCATGTGTGCCAGATTTCATACTAATGCTTTATGCCTGTCTGCTTTCACACAGCTCCTGAATAATACATGTATGATAAGGGAGAAGCTCACACCAATGTATCAAATATATACTTTACTCTGGATGGTTATGGGAATACTGCTTGCATATAAAAAAACATGATGACCTACTTTTTTTCAGAGCTCAAAGTTCTTGGTTTTTTTCTTTTTAAGTACATTGTCATTTTGTTTTCCCTTAGGGAATCTCCCTCCACTCTGCTCCTAAAGCTAATTGTCCACAGAGCACAGTGGCAAGTCTTTAAACGCACAAAATCACCTGTACGAAAAGTTGTGTTTAGAGGCATAAACACATGGCAACTCAAAATCCTTAGTCACTGTTGAAAAGTTAAGCCAGTATTTCTCACTTTAATTCTCCTGTCAGCTGTCTGAGATTCAGAGAGTGAGCCAGTAATCTGTACTGTTTTCTTATAAAGATTCCCAGTTCATTATCCTTATAGGATCTCTGAAAATCTGGAAGGGCTTGCAGTTGGAACTGTGTATACAGAAAGCGTGTGACTGCCATTACTCCTTGCTTTGGGTCTTGCCCATATACTGGGAAATGGACTCCAGGACCTCTTGAGATATACCTTCCAGCCCCTACCTTTATAGGATACCTTAAATTAGCTCCTTTTAATAAAACTGTGTCAGATTTTGTATATCATGAGCAAAACACTGAAGATGCAGTCCTCTTTTTGTAGATCTGAATCAAGCAAAAATCTCACTGGTCTCAGCCCAAGTGCAACTTTAATCATTTGGGACCTAAAATGTTTTGATCTACCTTAGGTAATACAATGTCTGTTTATTTTTGTAAACACGTACAAGATTAAAGTAATATGTTTTGTTGGTACTCATTCTCCAGGGTCCTAGGGAATGGCTTACATTTGCAGGTTATTGTCACTAACCTTAGCATGCTGCTCTAGCAAAAGATCAGAGTTATTTATGAGATTCCAGCTGTTGTTCATCATGTTTGAAAATATCACTTGCCTCATCTATCCTATTGTATTTACAATTAACGGAGAAGTTGATTGCATAATCTAATTTCAAGATTGGCAATTTCACTAGTGGTTCACCCTCTCTTCACCCAGCTTTTGCAAAGTGCAGAGTTAATAGCTTTGATGGCCCTTCTATAAATATGCATTTTCTTCAAACACGCTTTGCATGCCTAATTCATCCCTTTGACAATGCTGTTCTGTACAAAGAACTTCGAGTCACTCACCCTTCCTTGAGCTTCTGCTTGTATTGCTTTAGGATCTCAAGTCTAGATTGCTTTAAGTAACAGTTAGTGTTGATTTGTTTCCTTAAAAATCAGATTACAGACAGATACATTATTTTGTGTATATATACACACAGTGTGTGTATCTGTGTACATATGTATGCAAACAAGTAAAACTATACATGTACACTATCTAATCACTCAAAATCCCATGAGTAATAGCATCAAAGTCCTAGAAACATCTCCCTTTGTGGAAGGACCGATGCATCAAAGCCAGCGTTCCTGGAGCCAGGAGGTGATCTCAGCCTCCCCAAGGCACAAGTGCCTCACTCCTGGGGAAGGATGGGTTCTGCAGAATGCCATATGCTACATTAAGTAATGGTTGTTCATTTTAATTTGCCTTGTTTCCAGCTTCAGAAAGAAGTCAGTCCACGAAGAGGAGGTGGTTTTCTGTGTGACCAGAAGGAGAGTAACCTTCGTCCATTTATGACCCAGGGGAACCTTCATGTGCCTCGTCCGATGGGGTCAAGATCCTACTCTGATTCAGATGCCATTCAGTTTGACAATCGGTCACTGTCTAAGCTGAAGGAAAGTGATCGGTGCAGTGCCACGGAAAACCTCTTTCTGGAGTCACTGTCTCTTGATTCCCCTGACGAGTCTGATGAGCACCGGTCTCGGCAGCTGGAGCGGGAGAAATTCTTGAGCGGATTAACAGAAGTATGTGCTCCTCTACCTTTCATCAAGCCAGTGTGTTGTCTCTTATGTCGGAATTGGTAGAGCATCTGTGCTATGAGAAGTGAGATATTGTGTCTTGGGTACTGCTTACAGTTACCCAGTAGTGAATTTGGTATGGACGAGATTTCATTCCTTCTTCTGAGCTGATTGACCAGGTCTCAATCCCCTGAGAAACTGGGAGCCAGCCTAAAGGTCCCAAAGATTACCTCATCTTGTGGCCATTTATATTATTTATGATAACTGTATTTGACTCAACATAATGTTTTAGAAGGTCTTAAATCTCTTCAAGTTGTAAGCAGATACACATATATGTAGAAACATGGGCTCTGTTTTGTTAGTAAAGCAGTAAGTGCTGTAGAGAGGCACTTCTCGTTGTTCCGTTGTGGTTGCCTTCTAAATAGATTAGCATGAGTAAGTGAGATGAGATATTAAAAAAAATAATGTTGTTATTCCTCAGCAAAGTGCCTCCCCTCTGTCCACACCATCGAGCTATAAAGATGTAAAACACAGTGCTAAGAGATGCCGTTGGGCCATAGTAAACGTAGTCTGTATCCTGCTAAAATCTACATGACCGCAGGCTTATTTTCACTGGTTCCAGGTCTTCACGGTTCTGTTTATATTGATGCTGAATGAAACCCAGGGTCTCCGTCCCCGTATGCTGGTACAAAGTAGCCTGTGAACTGGTGTATTGGTGGCACTGGAAATGTTCACACTAACCACAGCTATATCCTTTAATGGTTCCTGTGAAATTGAAAACACATTACAATGGCAAAACACTAGTATCTCCTTTATTTTGTATCATTTCTTGAATGTTAGTGGCTGTTACAGAACAAGAAGCATTTGGAGCTGATGGAAGTTAAAATTATCAAGCAGTCAGCATGTTGCTTGATGCAAGTTTTGAGTACTTTCTTCTTGCCTGAAAATTCAGATTTGTGCACATGGGTTAGACATTTAGCTTGTGCTGAGAGCATGGAAACACCAGTTGGGTGTACATATGATAGCAAACAGGGCAGTAGAAGCTTCCCAGTCAAAGATGTATCTGAGTACTCTGGCTTGAAAATTTGACCACTCTGGAAAACAGTTTGTCAACTGATCAGATCTCAAGCTCCCTGCAGGACCAGGTTCACTGGTGTGCCTTGACTTGAACATTTGCACCTGTGGAAATTTGACCCAGGCATTTCTTTGAGATGCATAATGTTGTTACTTAGCTAAAGGATTGGGAAATAAGGTTCTTTGAGGGTTTGCTCAGGCGAGGCTGACTGGAGTTTAATGAATAGCTTAACTGAGGATGCAGAGAGGCAACTGCAGCCTGCTGACTGTTCCTCTCCACTGTATTTTCTTTGTGGTACTAACTGCAGTAGAAGTCAATCCACCCTTCACCCTGATTCTCCATTCAGTTAGATCGGATTTACTCTGTCGTAATTCCGCTGAACCCAACAACATTATTCTGGACTTACACCAGAGTGAATGAAAGGAGGCTCAGTTTACTCATGTTTTTCCCCTGACTCTGGATAAAGACTAGAAAGGTATTTGCTGAGTTAAGCAGTGCTCTTTTTGAATAGTCACAATTTGAAATACACTTCTGTATTGGTAATGTTCTTCATGAGGTCGAATGAAAGTAAAAGGTACTAATACTCTTTTTTTTCCTGGTCATATTTTGTATTCCCTATAGTTTATTAGAAATATAAGCAAAGAGTTAAAATAATAACCGTAGAGCAATTGCTCCGGAAGTATCTATTAACCAACTCGTTATGGGAATTGTCACAGGGAAATAATTGCCATAAAAACATCTTAATGCTGTTAGCAAGCTGTGGGTATTCCCCCTATGAAACAAGTAATAGTCTTCCCACACATTTAATACAGCTAGCTTAATGAGCTTCAACTGGTGCCATTTGTTGGTTCCTAAAGAACATACAATGAAGTCTGAAGTCAAAGGACCACATTTTATCTCTTATTTCAGCACAGCTAGGTCTCTGATATAAAGCAGATTAACTCAACAGAACAAATTCACTCACAATTACATGGTCCAAAATATATTGTACATGTAGAAAAAAGCCATTTGCAGTTTATTTCCATTTTTGATTGCATGGGACTATAGAAGTTGAAAGCTGTTGTGTATTTGGTGTGCAAGCTTTCCCTGTGCAGCCTGTTGTCCTGATGGGATTGCCCATTCTCCTGCCCATGTACAAAGGGAAGAATATTCCCACTGGAGAGAAAATCAGTCACTTTTTAGAGACAAGTATACCTGGTGGAACTAGTGGGGAGTGAATGACAAAACACTCACAAGCTAATGCCACCAACAGGTTCAGAAATAATTTATCCTGTTTGTTTCTGTTTTTCTTCAGGAGGAAGAACACAAAGGAAATCTTCAAAGGTGAGTAAAACTTACAGGGGAAAAAAAACAGCAAATATTCATCTGCCAGAGTTATGGCTCTCAGATGCCCAAACCACAGAGCTGAGGCATAGCCATGCTGACTCCTAAACAGCCTGAGAGCTAGATTAGTGGATTTACTCAGGGATTCATTTGTCTCAGTATGCTTTCGTTCTACTCTGATTAACTTGGGCCACATTCAGCTGTGGCACACAACGATCAAACTGTACAAATGTGCACGAAGCTGCAGCTTACATTGAAGGCTACGCCCACCTTAGCAAGTAGTGCAGACCTGTAGACATTGATATATAGAGGAACAATTGGTGCTGGGGACCTGACATGCCCTTTCATGTCAGGGATATTTTGCTTTGGGCTAGTTCTGGTCTAATCCCATGAGTTGAATACCCACCTAACCCTAAAGTGTATTAGTTGCACTTCTGGAGAGCATCTTCTAGCTCGCTTTCATCCTGAAGGAACCCAGCCCATGCTCTCTGAGATTGCCCCCTGATGCAAACCAGAGCGTCTGAGTAGGAGATCCACTTCAAAACCACATTCCTGATCTCACCTAGCGTAGATGCACCCTAGCTACAGCTGGTGCTCTTGATTAAAAACTTACAGTGTGATTTCACTGTATCCTCTGTATCACTGATGTATCTGATGTATCCCACTGCTTGCTGAATCCTCACCCAACTTGAGTTACCTCCTTGAGCCAACTCTGATAACTACACTAATTTCAGTTTTAAGTAGTCCCATTCATAAAGCTTCTTTTGTTGTTTGATTTTTCTTCAAGTGAAGAGCACTTCAAGTGACAGAGCACTGGAACAGGCTGCCCAGAGAGGTTGTGGAGTCTCCTTCTCTGGAGACATTCAAAGCCCGCCTGGATGCGTTCTTGTGTGATCTGATCTAGGTGTCCTGCTCCGGCAGGGGGATTGGACTAGATGATCTTTCGAGGTCCCTTCCAATCTCTAACATTCTGTGATTCTGTGATTCTGTGTGAAGCAGTAGGACAACTCAGGTGAATGCTTGTAAGTTGTACGAACTAGCAAAGTGTGGGAAAGCCAAGAACCGAGCATTATCACCTAGCGATTCCCTTTGGTTGAATTATAGCATGAGCTCAACTCACTGAGCCGGTTCAGTGTAACAGAGTCTAGGCTGGATGTCCCACATTGCTACACACCACCTGTGCAGCCTGGGCAATCTCGGGAGTGGAGGTGGACTTGCTGATTTCCCAGCAAGTCAGAAATACTCCACACTTGCACTGAAAAGTGTCCCTTGTGTTGTCACAAAGACTCGTTTTCTGTGAGTGGTGTAATTTCTACTGCTCCATATTTCATACATTTGCCAAGCAGTAATCCATGAGAAAGCAGTAAATTAAAAGCCATTAATAAACCATTTGGTACTTTTAATGACACATCAGGAACACTTGCATTTCACAGCTATTTTAAAAATAGTAAGAGGAAACTTTCATGAGAGGGCTGAAGTGGTTTTGTACATAAGCAGATA
>NW_010129027.1:17131-35078 GCF_000699245.1 Pterocles gutturalis | reverse complement strand
AAATTTTTGTTTCTTAAGTTTCCTGCTAAAAATTAGTCATTCTGTGAGAAGTTCCAAGCCTATGAGTGACACTCTCATGTTCCCCCCTCTCTAGGGCGATGTCCGTTTCTTCCATGTCAGAATTTCAGCGCCTGATGGATATTTCTCCATTTCTACCAGAAAAAAACTTGCCTTCATCTAGCAGCAAAGATGACATAACCCCTCCCCTGTCTCCTGATGATCTGAAATACATCGAAGAGTTCAACAAAAATTGGGATTACAGTAATGTTAGGAATCATGGTGGGGCCACCGAGAAACCTGCAGAAAGCTGGGCAGAAAGGACAGAAATTGGGAAAGCCGGGAATGATCCTGCTTCAGATCCCTTCCAGGCTTCATCATGGTACCTCACCACCAGTGTCACTATGACAACCAACACCATGACCAGCCCGGAGCACTGCCAGAAGCAGCCAACAAGGAGTCACGGTGTAACTGAAAAAATGGGAGTTCGAGTCTTTCACAGCCCACCGGTTGTCCGTAGGTTTGATAACTCAGTGATAGCTGGCAGCGAAGGGAAAAAACAGGTTGAGCCAGACTTCCTGTTTTCTGTGACCAAAGCTATGGGGAACGTCACTGAGACAAAAGGTGCTTCCTCGGGTATGTTTGGAAGATGGTCTTGTGACCTGGCCAAACATAAGGATTTTTTGGAGAGTGGTCTTCATCCCATTGAACATCCTCTTTGCACTACTGTGGGCTTTGCCTCACCCTTGCACAGCTTGGAGATGTCCAAAAACATGAGTGATGATATGAAGGAGGTGGCTTTCTCTGTCCGAAATGCAATACGCTCTAACTCGAATTCAACAGAGCCTCAGTTTAAGGACACCGCATGTCAAACCAATGGTATGAGAACGACAGGGACGCAGACCACCCAGACGATCAGTGTTGGCTTGCAGACGGAAACCCTGCGCAGTATCACCAGCAGTCCGCACAAGTGTCTGACACCAAAGGGGGGGTCCACACCTGTTTCTTCGCCATCCAGAAGCCTAAGAAGCAGGCAAGTGACCCCCGTCATTGAAAAGGTCCAGGCTAAGTTTGAACGCACATGCTGCTCCCCCAAATATGGCTCTCCAAAGTTGCAAAGAAAAATCCTTCCCAAATCAGACCAGCCAAATAACCGGACTTTACCTGGCACACCTCAGAAAGGATTCAGTGAGTCTGCTTGGGCTAGATCAACTACTACAAGGGAGAGTCCTGTCCACACCACCATCAACGATGGCCTCTCCAGTTTGTTCAACATTATTGACCATACCCCCATCTTTCATGAGACCTTCCAAAAATGCCCAAGGTCTAGCAGCCGGTCCAGGTCAGCAGAACCAAGACCAGAACTGGGCCCAGTTCAGGAGCCATGTACAAATGCTCGTGGCAGATCACCCAGTCCTCTCCGGTCAGGTACAGAGACACAAAAAGAAGAAGGGACTGAGGTGACAAGTATCAGGCAGGACTTATCTGCTCCTCCAGGGTATACACTTGCAGAAAATGCTGCCAGGATCTTGAATAAGAAACTTTTGGAGCATGCCTTAAAGGAAGAGAGAAGGCTACCTTCACATAGCCCACCAAATCTTAGCAATGACAACAGCACAGGAGAAATTGTCAAAGTAGATCCAGGGTCCATAGAGGTAATGAGTTTGTTTGTTTTTCCTCCTATAGCTAAATGCACTCTTCTTTGAACAAATGCATTGTGAGATCTCTTGCAGTCCTAGAGAGTATTTACAATTAATATCCTAGTGCTGTCATGGTACCACCAGCAAGCCCCAGTCGTGAAACTATTGGATTAGTCACTGAAGAACTTGTTAAAGAATTGAGTTTCTATCCTGACAGTTTATTGGGCTTGAAAGCATCAGAAGAGCTTTATCCTTTACAGGAGAGAGATGCCTTTACAGGATAAAAATGGTTCTCCCCTGAATGACTGGGATAACAGTTTTCTCTCACAAAACACACCACACGTTACAGATGCTCTAGGGACTCTAGGTTTGAGTAAATTTCTCTTTTATGCTGGATTGAAAGGTAGACTCTTTCTCCTATACAAGAATGGGTGTTAACAAATTTGTATGAAAAATAGTCCCTACGATACCCTGAACCAAAACTTCAGGGCCTTCAGCATACTTTTTCTGGATGTATCTGAGTAAGTTTGCCTCAGGTCTGTGAATGTGATTAAATGGCATGATGTTTGGTACCAACCGTTGCTGCATCAGAAAAATAAGAAAAGAAAAAGATAATCAGCTAGTCTAAGCACATATGTACTTGGTGCTTAAGAACTCTTTATTGATATTTTGCTGTCAACAGTGTAACAGTCATCATCTGTCCCAGCAGGTATGCCCAAGTATTTGGGGTCAGATGCTCAGGTACAGTAACGTGCTACAGCAATCAACAAAAAAAGGGTGTAGTGATGGACAAAAGCTCTTTCAGTTATAAGCATCTAAGCTTCCTGTTTTTGGTGAACCTTCGTGTACAAGAGGGTGTTGCCCTGAGGAGGCCTGAAGAAGCTGAATTATGCCCAGCTTTTACCAGCCCGTATTGTCTTTCCAGTAGAGCACTGAAATGGCATGTGCCCGGCTGGTCAATGATACTCCCCAAGGCAGGAGCCCTCATCTTCTCTGTTGTTTTCTGTCCCTTTAGCATCCTGCTGTTTCGGGGGGCCACAGCTCCAGGCAGCTGGTCCACCTTGGCCCCTGTGCCCCCCAGACATCCCACCTCAGCCTTGCTGGGCTGATGCCTACCACTCCTGCTTCAGATAGCCTCAAGGGAAGATTCAAACCCCATTTCCTAAGTCAACATTTGGCCTGAGGGATTTGTGGGAACCTGAGCCCTGAGACTTTTGGTCTGCAGTTTGCACTGCATTACCAGGTGGTTCTCAATGGACAATCGGTTCCTCTTTTGTAGGTACAATTCAGAGGACATGATCTTTTGCCTAACAGAGGATCCAAAGCTAAGGATATATTCCCTATATGCAGTTTAAACAGGTACAAATAGGGAAGTCTGTACACACAAAAAGAAACCAAATGCTCATTATAAATAATAGTGAATGAAAGTGAGCTTTGTGCACAAACCTCAGAGTGAATAAAAGTGGAAAGCAGCCTCATTTATTTGGTTCTTTGTAGCTAGGTCTGTATTTTGTCCTTAGTTTGAAATACTGGAAATGCACTACCAGTCCTTATTAGACAGTGTGTTGTACCCTTACAGGTTTAGCTCAGCTTTGCCTTCAAGGCATCCCTGGAAACTCTTGATTTCCTCCTGCAGCTTTTAAGTGTCTCAGCAGATTTCGAGTATAACTAAAAGGATGTTGCCTCACATCATCACAAATTGCTGTTGGCAAGATATACAACTAGCATCAGTACCTGAGTTTGATGCATGGAGAGATGTGGGTCAATGCTGTTTAGTAAAATCTCATTGACCATCAGCCTGGCAGAAAATTGCTCCTCTTTGTGAATTCTTTGTATCTTTTGCCTAATTTTTTGAGTTCCAAGCCTCAGAGCTAAGACTTGTTTTTTCCTTGCAACTCTTACTCGCTTGTTACAACTGTTGTCTAGATGCAGAGGTTATGATTTTGGGTAGTGCTGGCATTTCTCAGGAATATGCATTGAAAATAAAGGTGTTGGGCGTTCACACAATGAGCTTAGCTTTTCCTAGGCGAGGTGGAGCTCTACAAAATGTACATAATGGAGATCGGGTTCACTGCTGACAACAAAACTGCAAATAAGTTTAGACTCTGCAAATACCTTGAGTTATTTATGGATTACACTAACCACACAAATTCCACTTAGCACATTTTGTACAAAGCCAGATGCAGCAGTTCAGTGAACGATCATCTTGGAGGAGGCAGGCTGTGCTTTGGGCAGCGTCATGTCAGCGCTGCCCTTGCAACCCCCCTGTAGATCCCTGCTCTGCTTCCCCCTCACCTATTGGTTTCTGGCCAAGACAAGTGACCTTCTTGCCACCAAACGCCTTCTAGTTTCTGCAGTCATGGCAATGGTATACTAATGACTTTTAGACTTGCATGGAGCACCTGTCAGTGGCTTTTCTTTAAATTGAGCTTCTGAGTGGTTTAGGTACGTAATTTCCTTTTATTTAATATGAAATCTAGTTCATATATGTATTTATATATTTGCATACATATGTATGTGTGCATGTGAGTGTATATGCCTACAGAGTAGTAATAACTTTGTAGTTTATAACTTGCCCAAAGTTGCTTATAAGCAAATTCATATCCACCCAGGGCAGCCTAGTAGTGCCTCATCCTGCTGATTCACTAAACCACTACCTTACTTGCATATTATACGATTTATAAATATTACTATTAAAAAATGCAGATTAGCATTACCTAACTAACAACGTAAGAGCAGTATGAATGTTTTTCTTCTATGACTACCAAGGATGTAAATCATAGAGGTTACAAAGCAGTCCTGGACTGGGGGTCAGACCCACTTCAGGAGACAGCACTGTGAGAGGGCTGTCCACGCAGACCCACGGAGAGGGCAGCTGCGGCATCCTCTGCTCGCTGGGGCAGAGGAATTGCAGCACCCTTCCAACTGAACCATTCAGCATGGGAGGGGAAATGTTAAAAAGTAGGGAAGGTGTTGTCAGCATTAAAGGGCTTTCTCTTCGGTTTGAATCTCCCATCCAGTGTCACTGTTAAATAGCAAGGGAGAAGGGTGAGGCAAAGGGCTTTCGTGTAACCTGGAGCAACATAAGCATGAGCAACACGAGAAACATGAGCAACACAAAATACCAGTCACTTTTTTGCTTGTTAAAGATTTCCTAAACAGAAATTCTCTCTTGAAATCAAACTAAGGAAAAAAAAAAAAAAACACAGGTTTATTCCTTTCGCACAGTAACATGGTTTTTCCCTAGCCCTAAGCAAGGCTGGCAAAGGCTAATGGACATCTTTCTCTGCTGAGTAGAAATGTTTGGCTTATTTAATGCTATGTCCACTTCTGAGACTGTGCTAGGATTGTAAAAGGTTGGTTTGTTTGCTTCCTTCCTTTCTGAATCTTTTTCTGCTAGTGGCTTATCTTTTGATTATTAGTTTCCCTGTGATAACAGCGGTAACATGATCTGAATGGGTAGTAACATCTGGAGACTTCTTCCTTGCTGACATGAAATCTTCACTTTAAAAAAAATAATTGATTAAAACAGTTCTTTCCAACCTACTTGCTTTCTTTTTCTTTTCTGTCTGTTCTGTCCAGAACCAAACTGTCTTATTAACTGCCCCCTGGGGACTCTAACCCTGCCTGCCTCACTGCTGTAAGTCCTTTCTACCTTGTTTCCAGAGCTTTCCGAAAGCGGTCATTTTTGAACGTGTGGGTTAACAAACGGAAATAAATGACCACATCTCCAGAGGTATCGGCGTACACCCATCATCCCTGTGGGGTCCTTCGTACGTGACAGTCAGGAATTTCTCAGGATAGGAGTCCGTCTGCCGTCTGTCCCTGCGGCAGCACGGGCTGTGGAGAGGTCACCCTTAAGTCAGAATTTGTACTGTTGCGTTTTTTTGTTAAACTTTTAAAAAGTTGACAAAATTTAAGTCCAACATAAAGGTATGCAAAAATGTTGGGGAGGGATTCAGATTTATAATTTTTGACAAATACACAGCACAGCACAGGGCTTGTGGCTGCCCTGGGGTGTGTTTCCTCTGGCCATGGCTACAACAGCAGCAGGAGAGGGCTGGGGAGGGGGCTCCAGCACCAGCCCAGGGCTGACGGTCATTAAGGAGCTCCCAGCCCAGTTTTGCGTGGTGCCAGATGGCTGGCCAGGGCTGCCACAGCAGAGGGAGACAAGAAGCTGTACAGATGTGAGCTGTGATGGTCCACTCCTCTCCAGAGCCAGAAAATGGTGGTTTTTATTCCTTAATATAGTCATAGTCATGGTGCCTGACAGCCTGGCTTAGGAAATAGCTAGAAACTAAAGAGGAAATAATCTTTCTCATTTTTAATGTCTGGGCTGAGAAGTGCTCCCTGTCTACCCACACCCCCAAGCAACCACCAAACTAAATTACCCACAGGATATTAATTTTTCTAAACATTTCTAGCTATGACAGCTACACATGGTAAGTGAGGAGGGGGTTTCACAAACCATTCTGGACATGATTCCTTGTCCTGGCTGGATTTTCTTAGTGCCTCTGCCAAGAAAGCCAGGCTGCAGGTGCAGGTGACTGGCTCAGCAGCCAGCACGTTTTAAGATTACGCTGCCAGTCACTTGTTGGCCCTGGAGCAACATCCACAGTGAGCGCAGCCTTGCGTTGTGCTGGGCATGTGTACATCACAGATAAGGCAAGCTTAACCCTGCTGTTTGGTAAAAGCTGACCAGCATCTGCAGGCATGCTGGAGAGAGGCTTTTGAACTAGGAGGCAGCAGTGGAAAGAAATAAATTTTGTTGTCACTATGCTGACTCTCATTTACTGCTATTAAACTAGGACAAAGCAGCCAGAAGCAAGCAGGGCTATAGAGATAACATTTTAAACCCCTGTTTAGAAAGAGGCTAAGAAAAAACCCGCAAATCTCATAGCCTCATCTCACCATGTTGTGCTGCCTGTGAGTGCTGCTGTGCATATGGATTTCTCTTAACAAATCTGAGTCTAGTGGCAGCTTTCACAGACCATATGTTGCCCAGACGCAATGGGATAAGGTGAAGTAAGGACATGGAGTCAATCTTCTTGTTAGCACCGATTTGCATTTCAGCCTTACTGTTGTTTTAGGAAGGGGTGTTGGGAAGTTTACGGCACAGAGGTGGGGTGGGGGGCGAGGATGCAGAGAGGCAGCAGTGCAGGCAAAGACTCCATAGGCCCCTGAGCAGCTTCTGCGATGGCTCGCTGGTCTTGCTCTCTGCGAGTGCCAAGGGCAGATGAGCGCAGCTCTGCCTCCAGCAGCAATGCGCGGCTGTAGATCACCCCGACGGCTGCGTCTTGCCCAAAGGCAGAGGTTCGCCCTCCACAGAGGCTTCCCCAAGTCTGACGATGCACTCACTCCAAAACATGCACCTCCACAAGCTCAATTTCCCGTACCTCAGCTCTGTGTCTTCAAAATTTATCTTTCTGTCACGTAACATTCATGTTTGGTCCTCCCACTGCAACTGAGAGGTTCAATGGCATATCACCTTGTTTGTTCACTGCCAATCACATCATGTTACCTACTCCAATACTCTCCATTCCTAGTCATGTTTCTCCTCCTCTTTTGCTTCCTACTGCATTGTTCTACTGTTGCCTTGTTTCCCTGTGCTTCACCGTAGCAGAGCTTTTCCTTCGCATTGTACCGTTTCTGGTCTCTCTCTTCATTCATCACCAGTTTGCATTCTGATTTTGAGACTGGTTTTTATTGAACTCTCTTGTCCTCTCCAGTGACTGTTCCTCAGTGTACACATTTCTATAGGTTGACAAACTCCTCTGATTTGCTTTTATAAATTACAAAGTATGCAATGAAATTCAGAAGCTTGGCTTTGGCCCTGTGAGACTTGCTCCCACAATCACTCATGTTGATGTCAGGAGTGTTGAGAGCGAGTCAGGAAGCCTAGCTGTGCTATGAGCAAATCCATAAATATTAGAAGCAATTGCCAACTTAGTGCCAGGGTGAAAAATCACAACTGCAGATTGTTTCAAATCACAAAGGCAGGCTACCGTGCCTGAACAGTGGAAAGTTGGTAGAGAAATAAAATTTGTCTTTAACGTAGAGAACCACTGAATCCTGTAATTCAGGCTTCAGCAGCTGGCAGTAAGGAGTGACGTTCCAAAAGATGAAATCTGTAGGTAAGCCTCATCTTTAATCCAGCTGGAGACCTTAACTAGCCCTTTAGTCATTATTCTGCTGCTAAGAAGTCTTTCCTGCATGTCAGTCTGAACTCTGAAGCAGACAAAAGGAGTCGGTGGTTGATTTTCACCCCACTTGCAAATGCCAAACCTGGCCCTTTTGTGCCATGTGAGGACAGAGCAACGTGATGAATAGTGGATTTTCCTGAATTATCATGCAAATATACTTTTCAGGTCTTCTCTTTCTAGCACAAGGAGAATTAGCAAATGGAAGTTTGTCAGCTAATCCAGCTCATCCCAGACTTCTGTCTTTCATTCTCTCCTTAACTGTTCCATAAATCAGGCATACATGCAGATACCTGGAGCCCATACACAGATGTTCACTGCTTGCTTTTGTCCCGCGACGACAGATGCTTAGCTTTAATCTGATTTTTTTTTTGTTTCTTAATTCTTTGCGCATCCAGACAGCCTCTAATGCAAGTCACTAACCGCTGTTTTGCTCTCTTGGCTGCCAAGGAACTACCTTGTTCTGCACTAGCCCCATCCCTCCAACCCTGCTTCTCCCGGCCGGAGAGACCAGCGAACCGGCGCCCACCGTCGCGATGGGCTTCACATTCCCCTACTGCCTCACAGTTGCAGTCCACCGGAGACCTGACTTCCTCAGAGGAGAGCAGAAGCAAGGAGCTGCCAGCAGAGACCCCCAGCCAGGGAGGTGATCCAGCCTGACTCCGCACGGGAACAGGGCGGCTGGGGCTCATCTCCGCCAGGTCGCCCGCCAGCTGTCTCTGCTGCAAAGGAGAGAGATCAGCTTGGAGAGGTCAAAGAATGTTCTCAGACATAGCTGCTGAATGTCCGACCTGGGAAACAAGAGGTGTTTCTAGAATGAAACAGTTAATGTGCCTGTAATAATTTTTTTCATAGCTGAGAAAACTATTTTTGTCTCCATCTTTTCTACATACAGTATATTAACAAAAAAAAGGGTAAAAATGATATATAGTAAGATTTAAAATGAAATGTAAATTAAGTTTTAAGGGAATTTGAATACGTGCTCGCACTCTCTCCAAATACTGACTGCCTTTCGGTTATATTTGCACTTTTATGTTTTTGATTTTGGTTCTGGGTTTTATGTAGGGTTTTTTTATTATTTCATGTAAAACTAGGGTCTTAAGTTAATTTTATTCTTTTTTAATGTCGATGTTATTGGTTTTTAAAAGTAAGGTTCTTAAAGATGCTTCAACTGTTTGAAGTGATACCTTTTAAGTAGTGAAGAAAGCCATTAAGCTAGTTCACTAGACTTGTATTGCGATGGAGGGGAAGACAGGTAAACACAAGAAAAAGTGTAAAAAAAAAAGAATGCCTCAGAAAGTCTTATGGAGTTAGCTGTAAAATACACCTACAACACTTGACTTGCATGCCTCTGGGTCCTCGCACTTTAGTGCATGTACATACTGCTACTGTACTTCTACCATCACATAAATGTGAGTCAATCTGTTTCACTGTAATATTGTCGTGAATTTACCTGTACTGTACTTTTATTGTTGGTATTCTTGCATTGACTATGCGAAAAGAGTTTTTAAATTATTGTTAGCAGTTCAACTGGCTATGTACAGTGTTTACTGAGAACTTCCTTCATTTTGGGAAAACCATGGAGATCTCTGGTCATACTAAATTGTAAGTGGTCTTGTTTAAGAGTCTGTGGGAGACCACGTGAAGTGGAAATAAAACCCTCAGTATTTACAAGCTGATTGAGTGCTTCATGATTTTTCTTTTTTCTGATGGTACTTCCAAGGTTCATTTAACTGGGTGGAGGGATGAAAAGGCCCAAAACTCCTCCTTTATTCATACGGGAAGAAGAATGCTTCTTTGTATGAAATAAATCATGGCAAAGCCAGATATTATGCTGTGCTACACAGACTCCTGTGAGCACTGGATCAGGCTACGGGAAGGTTTCTGAATTCCCTCACTGAATTCTGCAAAACAGCTGCTTACACAGATAGCGGGACCCATCTCCTCTGTTCCTCTGAGGCCGTATGGCTTGTTGCTTTCCATCGTTCATGGTAGTGAAAGCCAGACAGCTAAACATAATTCCAAAAATATTATGTCCCATGTTAATCCAAGCTTATGTCTCATCTGCATTACATATGAAGACCAGTAAAACCAGGGCTTTTGTAAAACTGGTGGCTAGCACTGAGAAGTAAATGCAGCCGAGAATTTGCGTGCTTCCAGGAGGTGGAAGCTCCTCAAGCTACTTTGCCTAGGACCATCTGTTTGGCCACATGCTTTCTCTGGGAGCCCCAGAACTGCTCTGACTAGTTATCCCATCACTGAACTGGCTCATTCCTGTTTGATTTCCTTTGCTGAGGCTTTCTGAGGCTTGTGTGTTGAAGAGCACCATCTGGGATCCCTAGAAGCCTTTCTGGTTAGCTCTGCCGAGCAATAAGCCCCTCGCATCCCGTCCTGCTCTGTCGCGGATGGCTTTCTAGGAAGTTTAATTCAGCCGTCAGATGAGAACAAACTCCTTAGCTATTGGGTCAGCTCCCAAACACCAGCCAGTTGAGGTCTGATTTCTCTCACATCTGTTAGGACTGTGGCTATTAAGCCAGTGTCAAAACATCCACCTGTGGGTCATCATCATGAAAATTGTCACTTACCAAGATAGGCAGTGACTGAAAAGTCCTGTTGTACCAGCCAAAGCAAGGGGTATCCAGTGCCGCTACTGAGCAGCTGTAATATTTTTTTAAATTATACAGAAGAAAATTCAAGTGACTGATTTGTGGCTTTGATACCAGGAAATGGTATTTGCCTTTCAAATCAAGAATACACCAGCCTGTAGAATTAGCTGCTGGCCATCCTGAAATGCGAAGGTCTGTGAGGATAAGCAGCTGCCTGTAGATTGACAGGTAAAGTGCTTATTTTTTCGCTGAAACAAAAGCAAGACAGCAAGCAATAGTAAAAAGGAGAAGGTTAAGCACAAATAGAAATTCTGTGGACAATCTTAAAAAGAATCACATTAATTTGACATAAGCTCCTTTCTAGTCTAATTACCAAATACAGTGACATGAAGAAATACCACATTTCTACTGGCTCTTTGGAAATACCAGTGCTTTTATCTTCCAATGTTCCTGCTGGTAGGGTTGGGGAACCCCCCACCCACTAGTCCAGCACATTCCATAATTACTTAAATAAATCATCAAATTACAGGTCTGTAGTCAATCTAAGGTTATTTTTAAAGTTTCTATGATATAATGAAAAGCCTTTTTAGAAGGTCTGCAGCTCACTCGGTGTCATCTGTGGGGTATCAGAATTATTGAATAATCAGGGCAGGAGAAGCCTCACAGATCACCACGCATATTAGTGTAAGAGGACGCGAATACGTCTGTCATAGCTTCAGCTGACGAGGCTGAAATAGACAGCTGGATTTCATCCAGGGGTTTGTGGTGCCTGAGACAATGGCCTTGGGATGTCACCTGGTCCTGCAGCACAGCGGGGAACAGGAGCAGGACTGTGACCCATGGCACCCCTCCCAGGCCAGTTGGCTTTTGGGGCTCAGGGGAAGCGTGGGGTAGTGCAGGGACCCAGCAGGTCCACAAGCAACACAGGACCCGGTGTCTGAATTCATGGCAACACCACACCAGTGGTGTGCCTCAGTGCCACGGCAAGGAGCAGGCTTGGACCATCTTTCCCCACCACCCCCTTCCCCTCACATTCCCCTCTGTGCAGAGGAAATCTCCATGCATGTAGAGTACCCAAAAGCGTGCACCTTCCCCTCCCCTTCCTTCGCTGAATATCTGAAGCCATCAAGCTCCCTCATGCTCTCTTTGGAGGTACCACATCTCTTGCTCGCTCCCTGTTCCCCTGCTTTGACTTCCTTTTATGTAAATCACTGCAACCTGCTAGAGTATTATTAAGCTGCTGAGTACATATAATTTTCATATGAAATGACAGCTAATGTCTTCAGTCTCCACATAGCCCAGCCTGCTTTCTGGAGAGGCTTAATGGCTTTAAGCAAAGTCTGCTTCCCTTCCCTGTTTATCATCTTCTTATCCATCTTGCAACAGTATGAGACACTCTGCCTTCAGGTCTGGGAGAGATTATTGCCCTGCTATGGAACTCTCTAGAATAAAAAACTATAATCTGTTGCTGAAAAACACCATTCTTATTTCTAGCAGAGCATGTTTAGGACTTCTCTTATCACTCATTCTTTTTTTTTTTGGTGTACAAACCTGGAGGCCAGTCTCGGCATCCTCTGAAAAAAAAATATGAGAAATCCTGAGAGCACTTGGTGGTCTGGGGAGGATTTTGCAGGTGAAGGAGGACTCAACAGGCTGCTCAGCAAAGCCAGTGCAGCCTGTCCTCCTGGAGCTGGCTTGAAGAAAGGCAGTGCTTCCTGTGGAGTGATTGTTCGGAGGCAAAGGTGGGGCTGCACAGACCCAAAGCAGCAAACTAGAAGTCCCTGGTCTGGCACTGATCAGTTGCAGGTTAGAGCTGCAGGAGGTTGAGGGTGGCAGAAATGCTCCCCTGCTGGGGACAGGGCACCCACGTGCCTGGGTTAGTCTTGCCCAGGGCGATGAACAGAGATCTGAGGAGAAAAGGTCATAGAAAAAAAAAAAAAACCAACCAAAACAAAAGAAAACAATCGCCACAGAAAACAGTGTACTTGGCAGCTGCAAGTAGATGGATATCTGAATGAGAAGAAAGAAGGTAGTTTGGATATTGAGTTTTATATGTCTCCTGATGGTAACAAGCCTGGCTGAGCAATCTAAGTGGTTACTGCACTAAAAGGGAAGAGTGCTGCTAGGCTATACAATGTGAATCCTATTAAATGCCAACAACAGCAAATTTTGGTTTTGTCCTGTTAAATCCCTAGAGATATATATTTTTATATCTTAATTGGATTTTTTTAACCCCTACTGTAAGACTTTAGAATAGGTTTACATAGAAAAATGTCATGGACTCAGGTACTCTCCTGGCCCTCCGCCTGCTTCTCTCCGCTGCTGTGATCCCTCTGGATCAGGCTGCAGAAGAGGGAGCTGAGTGCAAGTGGACAGGCTCGTCACACAGACACAGCTCAGCAAGTACCTCTTTCTCACTGAGTTGGCTGGAACCACCTTGGCTCCAAAATACCAAGCCTTGCAGTAACAGGCAACGGGGCACAGTTTTTGAGCACTGAAAAAGTTCCCGCTTTACACAGGAGAGGAGCAGTCCACATCTTTCACCTATGAAGAATTGCAATTTTAAGTGCTTAGCAATTAAGAACATAAATCTCATTGATTTTCTGCCCAGAGAAGAGACTTAAGTAACTAAGACATTTTGGGAACTTTTATTACAAGTCTCTGACCACAGCTTCAGTGTGTTTGACTTTAAAATATGTCCTCGGTTCCTGATGTTGTCTGAGAGAAGATGTGCATTCTGTTGTTCCTTGCTAGACTTTCTGGCAGGACAGGAAAAGAAAATCCACTTTGCATATATGAATGAGAGGAAGAACAATAAAGGCCATGATTTTGTCACAGCTATTTCCATGACAAAACCAAAGACTTTTGAGAGGGTATTTTCTTAGTACAATGTCACCATGGTTTGTCATGGAAATCACATCTTAGACAAAAATCAAAGCTTTGGCTTCACAAATTATCTGCATTCCCCTCAGGCTGTGATGCCTCTGACATCACAGCTTCACTACATGCACATAAAACACAAGTTAAATATCTTGTACAGGCATCTTAAATGTTTTGCAAACAGGCATTGATGTGTAGTCATCTTTTAAAAAACATATTAAATGCATTTTTTTAAATAAAGTAGTAGGACCTTGAAATAGTTGTGAGGAAAAGAGCAATAAGAAGTCGGGAAAGACAGAATTACCTTCTGGAAACCAGCACCCTGAGCTATGTTTGGTAAATAACAAGCCTGATTCTGATTTCCCGGGGAGCAGCCCTGGACCTGTGGCTTGGCTGTAGCAAACTCTGAGTTGTGCTACTGCCTGGGAGGCCACACAAGGTTACAGACCTTGCCTGTCTGTAACACTGACATTGTCTCTCAAAAGCAGTCCACGTTTGACTGACAGGGACAGCCCCAGCTGATGGAGCTATTCTGTGCCGCATTTTCCAACAAGCCCTTTAGGACAGACTGACCTGCCAAGTGGTGATGTCCTGAAGAACGCAGTGACACCCAACAGAGGAGAAATGGTGGGACACTGTTTCCTGAATTACACAACCTTTTTCACATTGAGAACAGAAGCAAAACTATTTATTCAGAAACTGCAGCACTACAGTATAACACCTCCTCATGTACGTGGGTTACTTTTACTCAGCAAATAATTAGTGCATCTTCCCTAGCACAGAGCTAAATAATTTAGCAGAAACATTTCCCTTCTTAGAAGAATCTGCCTGAGCTCCTGGTCAGCAGGTCTGGGTTAGGCGCCCAGCAGCTCTCCTGACTCACATCCGTCCTTCCCGAAGAACCAGGAGAACCTCCATTCGCTGCGGACCCTGTCCCACAAGCACTGCTCACCGGCTGCCAGATCCAGAACTGGTTTATTCAGCCAGTCCCACTACCAGGGTTTCTGTTTTTTCCCACAGGAGTAAGTTACCTTGAAATCACCCCAATGTCAGAGCAGAAGATCCCTCTGGTGCTGCTTCTTCAGGTTAGGCAGAGGCAAATCTGAAACCCAAATGGAGCCAGAATAGGGAACAGAGTAAGAACTAGCCCACTGTTACCTGAGGCCACTACTGACCTGGATGGAAAAAACCCCACCATCCTACACCGAAATTAAATTATCATTTGAGCTACTTAGCAAGTTAACTAAATTTACCATGACCTACATACCAGAAAGTGTTGGATATGTGGAAATGCTTCTTTCTGTGGGAGTCAAGTCACACAGCAAAATCTAGTTTAAAAATCCACACACACTTTTCTGAAGCCTCTATCGGCCTTAGAGCAGCGAATGGTCAACCCAAAGAAGCAGTGAGACATTTTTAACCTTGACATCTATTAGGACAGGCCTGCAATGATTTTATTCTCTTGTCAGGGTAGTAGACAACGCTGACAGATGAACTGATTAGTCTTGGTGCATATTACAGTGCAGACACAGTAATTACAGTCTAGAAACAATCATTTAAACAGAAAATAACGCATTACATGCAGAAAGTTCATTGCCAGCTGCCTAGAGGCAGCACCTCCACAGCTACTACACAGAAATAAAACACATCAGGCAACACACTGGGAATTAAATCTTTCTAAAAGTACATCAGCTAAAGAGCAACCACCTATAAACCACTGATGTAGTCACAGAAGGTAACACAACTAAATGTATATATTGAAAACAGTCTCCTAAAGAAAGACAGATAAGATCCATCTGTGTATCCATCTATCCATCTACACATCTGTCTTTAAAATAGAAAGTCTTTTTTATCTTTTTACATCTACTTATGCATATATACAGAGGTAAAAGCAGACCCCTAACAACGGATTCTTGGCATGGTCTATAAAACGGCCTTTTCCAAAACAGGGTGGAGGAGGTGTCCTTCAGATGGGCACCAGAGCTGACCAGACCAACTTTTCCACACCTCTTAGCATCATTTTTCTATCCCGTATCAGTGTTACTCAACTTTTAACTGCAGACTGCTGCAGAGCTGGTCTTTGGAAATCAAAGAGCTGAGTCACCACCTAGTATTTGCTCCACTGTTTTAAACAGCATTTGTGTATAAAAGCTCAGCTCAGATTAAGAAGATAAATACAATACCAAGCTTTAAAGATAAGTTAAATGGACAGTGAAAATTGGCCTTTAATCTACTTAGGAAGTCTTTGTGATTAACATCTAGCATCTTTTTCTGTGCTAATGAAGGACTAAGCAAGATGGTGACTGAAGAAATGTCTGGGGAATAGCATATAAGCCATGGTCAGTGTTGTTGAAGCTTTTCTTTCTAAATCATATACACAGGTAAATTTTTATTTCTTTTCCATATCAGTATGATCAGATGAAGCATACAGACACTAACAAAAGATGCGTACACTGGCTTTCAACTTCTACCACAGCGAGTTTATTTTTTCCAGTAGGCATCTGAACGTGCTACCACATACGCAAACCTCCTTTTGATTCATGTTTTATGCAAATAAACCTTCGCTTTAGGGAGCAGCAGGCCATGAGCTGGCACATGCATCAAACAGCATACACATCCTTCCCCACCCAAGATGTGGTTTATAGCATGCCACCAGATTGTAAAAATGCAAAACATCTGTCAAATATTGTAGAGCTATGGCACGATGGCTGTTAAAAACAGCCATGCATTGCATTAACAGAGTATATGTTTTGCAAAATCTTCCCTGAGACACCTACACCCTCAGTGGTATATCCAAAAGCCATAAGAAACAGTAATTACTCCTTACGATGCTTTACACTGGATTAGAAAGCAGAGGAAACAGGCATGGATCTCGCTTTAAATTAAGCTAACCAGACTGTAGTTTATTGACTGGATTTTCTGGCAATTGGTTTTAGCAGCAAGACAAAAAAAAATATTAAAAAGGCACTAGTATTCACTGGGTGAATTTGGAAAGCCCAAGGGCACCCTGATTGGAACAACTGCATTGCACAGGGAGGTATGGCTTGAGTTTGGGCTGCCCTCAGTTAACCCCATATCTCCCAAATGAGAAATGGAAATAAAACGTTATGTCCCAAATGAAATCAAAGATCACTCCCTCTGAAAATGTGGTTATAAGAAGCAGACACCTAAGAATAATTTTCTTTCTTCTATTCAATCCCGCCACACTTACCACTTCAGTATTTGAATGCTACCATCCCATGGTGTAATAAGCATCAAGACTACCATCTGTCCCATAATTTATTTGCTTGTACTCTCCCTCGGGAAAGACCCATGTGCAGTGGAGACTGTTCTTATTATGCACACACACAAAAAATACTTAATTACACAAGCACACACATGTCTGTATAGGTTTGTCAGAGAGGGCAAGATGAAAGCAAAGGTGCTGCACACCTTGGGCAGGGAGTGCTGAGGTTTGCGCTGTGGGAATGGGGGGGTGGGGCTAGAAGGGCCCCCAGAAGGTGTTGCTCAGACACACCTCACCCTTCTCCTGGATAAAGCACAGTTGGGCTGGGACGGTGTTTGCTCTCACCGTAGCACTGCTGGGCACATCCTCTCTAGCAGCATGAATGACCAGACACTCCTGGTGACCGTATGACCAAGTGGTTATGGAAGATTTGGAGTCTCCTACCTGAGTTTTAGCTGTAGTTGCTACATACAGTGCCTGGTAATATAAAGCCAAAGAACTTGACCAGTAATGGTATACCAGGATTTCTTCAGACAGTTTTAAAAGGTTTTCCTATGTCACAGCACTGTGTTTCACTGAGAACTTGTTTTTATATTAGTGACAGTCTCTGTGCAATACTGTTGTGCTGGAGTGACCTGCAGGAGAAGAAGCTATTTCCTTAGTACAGGAAGAAATAGTGGTACTAATTAAATTTCAGCAAGTAGAGGCAGGAGAAAGGAATTCCTTTGTCTCTCTGCTTCTGGCAGTGAGAGAAACAGACTTACAAGGAGTTTTTTGGAACTTGGCCTCTTTGAGTAGGGAAAATCCATAGCCATTTAGGAAAGACATTAATGCAGTAGCAGTGCTACACAAGAAAAGATCTACTTCTAGATATTTTCATAATGCAGGCTGGATGCCTTTTAGTAGGCTGTGTCCTATGACTGAGAACAGGAGTGCTCTTGCCCATATTTCTAGTGGTGTGTGCTCTCTGTGAAGATGTATTTGTATTTTTTTTTTTTAACTTAGGTGGGAAATCCAACAGTGGAAAAGTTCCTAATCCAGAGAGCTCAGCAGGTTTGAGCAGGAGGGGTCAGGCAGCATCACAGCAAGAATAAGTGACAGCTAACATAAGAAATTACAACTGCTCATCCAATTTCCAGGAGCCGAGATGAAGGATACAAGCTGCCAGCATCCAGCAGGACTGCATATGAGTTTCAGCCTCTTTCTAAGTACCCGTCTGACTTCTGATACTGTTTTCCCTGTCCAGATCCTATATGAGCCCAGACAATGCTTACACAGCCATTTGTTTATTGGGAACATATAGGAGTTTGCTTTCTCTCCTGTGATGGTTGCTGTTTTGCCAGATGGGAAACTGAGGCATTTAGAAGTTAAAGGATTTATTTAATGAGGTGCAGCAGG
>NW_010129027.1:0-17121 GCF_000699245.1 Pterocles gutturalis | reverse complement strand
TGCTCCTTCCTAGGCTGTGTTGAGTTCACTAGGCTGTCTTTGCACTTACAGTGGATCAATGATAAGGTTTAATAAAAGCTTCCAGACCCAATGCATTTTTCCATGAAACAAGAAGGAGACATCAGGCTAGAGAAGGTGAGCCTGCTGAAGGGGAACATCTCTCTGGTGTTAAGGAGCAGGTCTCTTAGTATTCCCAAGCGTTTTAGTTGATAAGTGCCTTAAGAAAATTACTGAGCCACATCTTACACTGACTAAAGCTTCACTAGCGAGAGCAGACAAGGTGTACGGCCATGGGCACGACCTCTAGCCTGTAAGGAGACTGCAGCCCTGGACCAGATTCCCTGGGGGTCCACTGTCCTGGTCAAGGCAAAGCTGCCCAAACAGAGACCAGCTCTGAGTGCTGTTGAGAACTTTCCACAAAGAGAGCAGCTCTGGGTGCAGGGTTCCTGGAGATGGGCTTTCTGCTGCTGCCTGGTTCCCTGGTGCCCTGAGCTGGACCGCTTCCCACCAGGCTGCAGAGCAGGATGAGCAGGGCTTCTGGAGTGGGTGTATCAGCCTCACAAATGCCACATTTCAGCCAATTTCCAACCTGGGAGCATGAAATGTGCATGTGCCTTAACTGCTACCATGGAAAACACCTTTCAGTTCAAGCCAGCATCTTTGAGGATTTCCTGGGAGTTGCAGGTGGCACACTGCCATATATAGGGATTTTAACGGAAATAAGAACTGGTCTCAGTGGTGAATGAGGAGCATGGATCCTTATGAAAATATGTTGCTTGCAGGCATGTCACAGACTGGTGGCGTTATCAGTCTCAAAGGTGGTGCTGGCCTCCTGCCATCGCCCAGCACAATTAAAGGCCAGCTTGGCAAGCAGCAGGGACATTGTGTGGAGCTGTTTGTACAGCAAGTATGGTGCTGCATATTGCGAAAATGAAATCTAGTACCACGTCAATCCATTTCCTTATGCTTCCTGCACCGAGGGTGGGACTAAGCCTGGGTTTAAAACAAAAAGGAGGAAGAAAAGAAAAAGGTCAGTTGTGTTTAATGTCACATTTAGCTCTGTGGATGGCACCAGGTTTTGGTCTGTGCCTGCTTGTCTGTGCCCAGAAGCTGTACATATATTCTTTTGCAATGGGAACCAGTATAGCAAAGCAGCTGGGATAGGGTTTTATTGTGGTGCTGAAAGAGAACCCAGCACCTACAGAGCACTCTTTCTCCTCGGCCCCTACTCAGCTCACGAGGGCCTGGCATGAAAAAGCAGGATACATGTAGTGCCTGTTGTCTGCTAAAGACTCTGAAACCACTCCAGCGTCAACTGTCTGGGCACTGGATTCCTCTAGAGGGAAATGGTGGCAAAACTGTTCTCGGAAATCTAGTGCTGTTGTAGGAAATGAGGAAAGTTTGCTGTAGCAATATCAGAGCATCAAATCATTCCTTCACACATTCTCAATAAGGTCAGGTTTCAAAGTCGGGGCACAACTTTAATTTTAAAAGACAAAGCTTTCTAAATAATCCTGGTATGGTTATGACCAAGTAACTATGCCATTGCAACCATATTCTACTTCAGCATCAGCAAGAGGAGGCTGCATTCTGCCTTGAAGGATGAGGAGGGCAGAAAGGTCACGGTTGTAGAGCACTGTTCATTATTATTATAAGTTTGCTGAGTTTATTAATAATTGATTTTTCCCCAGTCCTCTCAAATGTTTTAAACATTCAAATTACAAATAGAAAAAAAAGGAAGACATGGAGTATTACAGATTGTCTCTTCTTCTCACGTGATTCAGTAACTGACCAATTATACTGCTTGGGCTCTAAAAGTACCAGTAATTCTGTAATTTCTTCACAGAATTAGGTTTCCCTTTCTTCCCTGGCCTTGGGCCCTGATTCTCTATCCCACGTGTACTTAGAGCACCCGAGGGATTTAGCAAGGAAGAGAATACCAGATCAGGCCCTGGCAGTTTGCAGGGGATAAAGAAATCTGCTCCCCCTGGGCCCCCAGCTGGCAGCATTTACAACAGCTCTCAGGCACTTGCAGCAAATCGATCGCTGTACCAGAGCCCAGAAACAGAACCCACTCCCTGGTCCCGATGAGCAGCAGTGCAAGGGCAGGACTCAAAGCTGCTTGGGCATGAAGGACAGCACTTCATGGTGCCTTTGAGATTTGCATCCAGACTACTCATCAAAGGTGTCGTACTCCATTTGACATTACATGTGAAAAGAAGAAAGACTATATAAGCTCTGCTAAGTGTCCAGATAAAAAAGAAACTTAACCATCCGATTACTTACCATGTAACGCCAGTTAAGGTACAGGCATCTGAAGCCTGTAGCTTAACTGGCGTTACATGGTAAGTAGGAGCAGCATAGGGAATAGAGTACTGGAGGATTGATTTTGCCTTCAGAGGCTGTGCAGACATCTGATGAAGCTAAGAGCCTAGCAGATACCTTTTTCTGCAACAGTTCTTCCTCCCCATAGCCATCCATGGGTGTGTCCATCTCTCACATGCTGGCAAAAGTTCCACGACTTTCATCCAAAGCACTTTCTTATTTCCAGCCAACGTTTCAGCTGTTGCTCCAGTTCTAGGAGAACCTTCATCAGTACCCTCAATTCCTTTATGCTAACCTAGGGCAAGGAGGTACCCAATATGATCTGCCATTATATCTTTGTAACACAAAGCCCCAGAATGAGGGCCAGCCATGTAATTTTCACAGTCCACTCTTAGCATTAGGACTACATTTAAATTTAGCCGTAATTCTGTCATAAACCCAGGCTAGAAACTCAGGTCTGCACATAGGTAAAATCAGATGCTCATCCATATCCCATTTTTTTACCAGAATACAAATGTTTTTGATCCAGACCAAGATGCTGGGTCATACTAGACATTTTTACTGATTTTAAAACTTTGTCAAACAAATACATTGCAAGGCTTGATCCTCCTGGTGACTTCTGAAGCCATTTACATAAAATTGCCCATGGGCGAAACCTTTTGCAGAAATTACTCTGCTAGTTCCACTGAGAATCACCAAAATGACTCAGGCAGAGTGTCCAGCCCAGACACTGTGACTCAGTACCATTTCTGCGCTCCCGGTGCCCAGAGGAAATGAATGGGCAGAGACGAGGGCACTGCCAGCCACTGCAGGAACCCCCTTACAGATGGAGAGCAGGAGTTGTCCAAGGGTTTCTTCCCTCCTACTCCATTTCAAAACATCCCCAGAGGTACAATTCTTTCCCTTGTTTTCTTCATATTTAAAATGTTAGATTTTGGTCAGAGGTGTTTTAGAGTCAGAAACAAGTTTTATTTGACTTGTAAGGATTTTTGTTCGAGGAATTGTTTCCTAGGCTGTTCACTGTCTAGCAGCCTTGCATTATCTCAGCCATGTTGTACTATAGATAAAGATAAAAATAAAGATACGTGATAACACAGTATGACAACCACTGGTTTTCTATGGTTCGGCCATTAGCCCGACAAATACTTGATGCCTTGAGGATGGAAGGTATCCTGTTAAGGATACAAGTTTCCTTTTTTTAGAGTAAAAATGGTGATTATTTTAAATTCCACTGCACAAAAAGAAATTAAAAAAAAAAAATAAAGACTTGACCTGTTCAGTTTAGTTCAGACTGCAAGGAACATGTTGCAGTCAAGGAAAGTCAAGGAAAGTCAAAGAAAAGCTTTGAAGAGCAATATAGGTTCTAAAACTCTGAAACCCTGATTTTGAAATCAGCTTTTCCAAGTAAGGTTTTTCATGGGCACCCACTCATACTGATCCTGTTACAGCACTGTGGATTCAAAGCAAGAGAAACAGGGCAGAATTATAGGGGGAAATACCATTAAAAACAAAAATGCTTTGATTTTTGCTGGCACTTGCTAAGAGTCAATACTCTATGAGTTTCCTGCTGCAAACAGAAGGGATTTCTTAAATACAAAGATGTCACAGAGACTCTATGCACTCAGAACATGAAACTCATAAATTAGCATAATATCAAAAATAATCCATCTAGCTATCACAGGAGCTTTCACTTATGAACCAGGGAGAGGAGAGTGTTTACTCCCATGGAGGTTAACATCTGGGAAAGCATTCAACTTACAGAATCCACAAATGACTGGCAGCTCACATTAGATTTGTTGTCTTGAATCAATTGAGAATGGTGTGGGGGGATTCCACAAGGAATATTACCCTGTTTGGCCTTAAGCCACAAACTGGAAAATATGCATACTGGAGGTGTAATTGAATTGCATAGATTTGTCTTCTAAATATTCACCATATGCTCTCATAAAAGTGACAGCCCCTTCTATAAAATGAATTGTTTATTGCGTAGCTGTTTTCTTTAGGCTTTCCTTCAAATCCTTAGGAAACAACATGAGATCTGTAAACATTTGAGTCATATACGAGATGTTAGATGAGTCTACTCCAATTTTTTAGAAAGGAAGCCTTGACAGCCTGAATGTTTGTTTACATGTTGATTGCTCTGCTTTATGTAATTACAGTCCTACTCCAGTCCTTCAGCAGTTTCAGCTTATCTCTTTTTATCCTAAAACAATTTGTGCTGTCTCAACTATTGTGGAAAACGTAGGTACCGTCCCAGATGGGACATCATCTCATTCATCATTAATAAACTTATAACACTGAAAAGTCACACAACCTATTCTCAAGTTAATAACATCTTGTGTGGTCTATAGAAAGCTGGCAAAAGCAACTGAGAATTAGAGCTGTAAAGAATATATGTACAGTAGTTAGTAAAATCATACGAGTGTTTTAGTAGCTTCAGCTGGACTGAGTACCAACACAGGAAAACAACTGTAATGACCTTGACACCTTGGCTATACAAAGCTAAAAGATGCCATAGGGCCACTGGGTGAGACACATCAAAGCAGGCAGGAAGAATTTCTGCTGTGAATAAGCTTGGATTATGTTTAACATTGATTTCACTTGTAACCTTGTGTCCGGGTCTTGTTAAATGAAGTTTTGCTTTGTTTGCACAGGAAGTCCGGTGTGAGGGGAGAGATGAATGAGAAAAAAATTCAGTGGACTTAACAGCGCAGTGCCTTCCCGAAGCAGCTACCAGGAGTGCTGCAGGATGTCTAGGCAGAAGTGAAGAATTGGCATCCCAGGACACGGACAAAGTTGACAGAGGCTGGACAGCAAAGGAGCGTGGGGACTTGTGCTGCCAGGTAAGAGTTATTCATGTGAACAAGCAGGTACTACAGCAATTCTTGCAAGTAACAGCTGGTAGAGAAACTTCACAGCTCTGTGCAAAATCCCAGAATGCCAAAGCTTTCCCTTCTGAAGCACTGCTAACAGGCATCTATAAAGACAGGTGAGACACTGAATCAAAAATATCAGCTTCAGTAAAAACTCACAGCTAATTTGTCCATTAGATGCCAAACCACTGGGTATGACCTCTGCCATCTCCCAGCATTCTTAATCCAAAGTGGGACACTGAGGCTTCTTGCAAGTTTTAAGACATGCCTTAGGTAAAGCATGGGCAAGAGCCAAGCTGGGGGAAAGAAACACTGTTCCTTCCCTGCCACCTTAAGTTACAAAGACTAAGACCTCACAAGTGCCTCTGTGTGAGCTCAGTGTAGGGAGGCTTCCATACTTTGCGGGGAATCTTTCGTTTATAGGACTTGTACCCAACATCTCAGACAAGTTTACTTGTCAGATCAAACACCTGATAGCAATATGTTGTACCTTGAGGTAGGCAATTTTTGCAGTTATGATGCTGGACTCCTTGTATTACATGACTTCAGGTACTGTTCTTGGGACGCATTTATCCTCCAAGACCAAATAACAATTCACAAGTGGAGCAAAGGTGTTTTTAAATAAAGGAGGGATTTTATCCCTTAGAGGGACATTTTGCCTTCTTGAGTGATTGCTCACTCTGCAACCTGTTTGTTGATATTTTTCTTCTGGTGTTCACAACATCACTGAGAAAATTCACAGAAACACAGCATGAAGTTCACTAAAAATGATGGCTTTTTGGGAACATGATCTCAAGAAGCAAAGACTTGCCCACATTTTTGCTGCTTTCTTTAGCAGAGCTCAAGAGTTTCAGGGCATCATAAAATCCTATTTTTTCCTTTCCTGTACTGTATTTTTAGATTCCCATGATGAATGCATACAACTCTACCAGGACTCACATTCTTCCTCCTTCCAATAATGTGTTTGTTCTATGAACTCCGAGTGGCCCAAGGCCACATAGCTTGCAAGCAATGAAGGTGAAGCTCCTTCTTCCAGCTTTCAAAAAGAATCACAACTTTTTTTGGTGTTTGATTGAAGAATAAATATTGTTATAGTATACACCTTAAATATAGTTTTGTTCTTTCTAAGACATAACAAATATTGTTGATCTCTTTTTACATGGATAAGATCCACATATTAGCTTTTGACATATTGTTGGTCTAATATGTTTTACTCACTAACCTCTTAAGAAAGTAGCCCCCAAGGGCATACATTTTTATAATAGTAAAAAAAAAAAAAAAAAAACTAAACAAAAACCCACCTCTGATTGCAGGGGAATCTTTCCAGTAGAGATGTGATCATCTTATTATTGGGACAACTTAAATCTAGCATTCTTTCTTCCATTTCTAGGGAAAACCATGTCTTAATAATGCAGACATGAGATCTTTTCCTTGTGTCCACATCATATAGGGAATTAATAACTTACTGAAGACCTAAAGGCAAAGACCTGAAGTGAAAATAGCTTCATAGTCCATTCGTATGGACTATGTCTATTTCAAATTACATAATTCAAGACTTTTTAAGAATAAGAGAAAAGAGGTCCCAGCTCAACAGGCAGATAACAACTCTGTGCAGCTGTTAATTAGCCATGTCTGGACCCTTGCCTTGCAGTTCAGGATTATAGAGATGCTCAGGACCTTTTTGTTTTGATTACTTGATTACACCTGCACTATCCACTGAGATTTTCCTGCAAAGTCTTTCCCAGAATGTTTTTTTAATGGCTTCCTCCTTGCAGCTAGAACAGAAGAAGCTGCTGCTTTTTGTGGAGTTTAGTAGGACCTTCCTAAGGTCCTTTTTTCTATAAGCAGGCAGCTAGAACCAAAGAAAAATGATGCCGCACTTCCAGAAGAGATGAGCATGTAGTAAAAATGTAGAAGATATATAGTGTGTTTGTAAATCCTACTTCTAAAGAACTCTGTCAAGCTCCCTGTGCCATGCTCTGTTCAGCCCCAGGAATCTGCACAAGGAAACCTGCCACTGCCTGATTTTCATTTCAACTCTCTCTCTTCTGATTCTCTTCTCAAGATTCATCACAAAGAGTAAGATGCAGCATTCCCTATGGTGCAATTATCAAAGGCTCTGGTATAGTAAGTACTTACTGATCATCTGAGATACTTCTTCTTTTGGTTGTATGGCTATGAAAACAAGAGGAGAAAACAATAAAAATACAAGAGTTACACGAATATCAAAGTGCCCTGTGAAAACAACTAAGAAAACAAATTCTCCAGAGTGAAGGCTCATTTAGCAAAAAGAGACATTACAATCTTGGGCAGAAAGCCAAAAAGCAGCAGTCAAGAGAATTTATGAAGCTGCTGCATGGACTTCAAGGCCTGCTTTTTTCAAGCCTTATATTGTGTGTTAAGCAGAAGTTTGTCTCCAAAAGGTGCTATCACGGGTCACTTGTTTTCCCAAGTTAGTCATCACTGTTGAGCCCCAAAATAATGTTAAGTCAGTCAGATTAAATGGTATTTGCAGAGATGCTGAGACTCGGTGACAGCCACAAAGGACAAATTGGTCTTCTGGAAATCACATCGGCTTACCACCTCCATCATTAGCTGCTTATCAAAACTGAGCTGAATATTTGACATTATTGAAAAATGAATTGATCCAGTAAGCTGTCTCAAAGACTGTGTGATAAAAATAGCTCTAAAATAGTTGCAATGATAAAATCCATCCTCAGATGGGTAAGCCATAATTTTCTAGCCATGGAAACAGTTGTGAAGCTGTTTCTATTTTGGATACAGGTTAGGAAGCTCTGGCTTCTGGAGCTACAAGGGGAATAAGAAATTATTCATTTTCAAAATGGAGTTAGGAGAGCTTATAATGATCACACCAGATAGAGCTCATCTCCTGAGGAAAGTGTTGGTAATTGGATGATGCAGAAGTCCTGAGAATTTCAAGTCCCTGACTTGGGAAACTGAAGGAAAGAAATGGAGGAAGGATTAATCCCCCCCTAGAAGGAGGTACCTCAATGAGATGTGAAGAACTGAAAAAAATGTTTACTTGATCTTATTTCCTGAAGAATGAAGGCAGTCTTTATGATTTGACCAGGAATGCAAGAATGATTCAATATGTCAAATTTCTACTATGCAAGATTGAAAGTGAAATCTCTGAAACAGGGAGAAGGAAAGATGGGGCAAGAATTGTAGACTAGCACACAGAGCAAAGAGATCACCTAAGAAGACTAGCAAATTTGTGCACAGCTCTATTTATTTTCAATGAAACCTCATTTTGTGTTCCCTCCATTTTGCTTTGTTGAAAGAGGAAGAAAAAAAAGTCTCCAGTTCTGTAACAGACCAAGAACCTGCTCATTTCTGTAAATATCCCAGGAGGTGAACATTATGTGGTGAAATGTTCTCGGCAACAGTGCTGCCTATGTAACAGAAGGTGCATAGGGACTGCTCTAGCAAATTATTTATGGACAATAAATAATGTATAATGTGTCTCAAAGGCTAGGGAAGTGCAATTCTCTGCAATGTACACAATATTTCTATTCTGGAAGGCATTTTTACTTCTGATTGGGTTAGTTTTTTCACAACATCTGCTCTGTGGGTAAGCATGACCTTGCATAAGCCTCAAGTTTTTTTCACACATCATGTGACCATTCTCCCATCTAACAAATGAGCTAAAAGAAAATACATTTTCTTCTTGATCCTGTTTTTATTAGAATTTATTATTAAGTTCATATACAACTAAGCTAATTTGTTAGCTCTGTATCTACATGCATTTTCCTGGGGGTAAATCATCTCTGAACCATATCATTCTGTTGGGTTTAGTGGTAGGAATAGCGTTCACAATGTCAGTTATAGAGTCGGTTCTGTAGCAGTAAGAACTGCATCAGCCTTCTGTAAAATATGCTCTCTGTCCTTGGGAGCTCATAAACTAGGTTATGATAAGTTGCAGCTGGCTGATGAGGTAACAAGCGAGCAGGATATCATGTCCTAATTAAAGGAGTTGGCTTGCTTTCCACTTGGCTACTGTAGTAAAGGGAGTTACTTGGAAAGCTGCTTGTCTTCCTACCTCATGTCTGAATAATGTTTATTAATCATCACTGATTTCTCAGTGTACTTCTCCCCTGTGAGAAACAGAGTCTTTCCCTTTTACTATGTGGTTTGCAGCATGGATGATTCAGGGTAAGCTGTGCTATTTCTTCTTTCATTTCAGGTGATGTGTTTACCACACTCTGGACTAGTCTGCAGAACAGCCTAACCTTCCCCATTAACTATGTAGAAACAAACTAGACTAAACTAATTAGTACTTTTGCCTAAGAGTCCAAGAGCTATTTCACTCTTACGATCTCTTGGGCAAAAGTAGCTGGGGAATGTGGTAATGTAGTTCATACACTCTTTTTTTTTGACAAGTAAACTTACTCTGAAGACATAATTGTCCTGTAAAGATTTATTTCCATGAGAAAGTCTCTGGGGTAGTTCCAAACCAATTGCCCATTTCTTTAAGCTCTTCTTAAATACATCCTTTTCAAAGTCAGGATTTATTTTCCTTTCTTTTTAGTTAGTACATCTAGGTAAAGAAGTGGGAGGGGAAAATTTTAAAATTTTTTCTTTACTTAACTTTTTGAGTGTCTTCTCCTGTACAAGAATCTTGATATCTTGTAAGTCTTGGCACAAATCCTCCAACAGTGTCTGACTGCTCTCTGGAATTAAAATGGTAACCATTAACAGAGCAGATTCTAAATTCTAAACTACACTTAATCCAAAATTCATACATGCCAGTGATTCACCTAGTGAAGACATAGCCACAGTAATACATGAACAATAGAATTGCACAAACACACTACCTGTTTTCAGTCTGAGAGTTAATCATTTGAATGATCCCATTTAAGCATTAGGTAGGTAGGATTTACAGATAATCCAAGAAATCTTTAATGTAAATACACTGAAAATGAAAATTTCTTTAGCAAAAAGACAAAGTGACTTGATTTGATTAAATCATGGATTATTTCCTAATACTGAGTCATCAGACTGCAGATGTACACATCTGGGGTGTTTTCAAGTTTTCAGATTTGTCCGTTTTGAGTGCTTTAAAAATCTCATCTCTTGCTTGAAGGACACATGCAATTGAAACTATCATATTCTCATGCTGTACTTACAAACTGTTTTCCAAACTACTCTTAAATTGACCTACTTTACTCTTCAAGCCAATTCCTTAGGAAAGGACAGAAGTAATTGACATGACTGGCAAGTACCGAATTTAGTTGAAGAGCACAGGAAACACTGAAAAGAAAGCTGCTCCTTGCATTAGAACGATGAAGTACTCAAGTACTTTGGCGGAACTACGCTAGGAGAGAATGTTCTCTGGGACAGCTAGAAGGAAAAACAATTAATAGATCATTATACCTAAAAACTATCAACTGGAAATCAGATGGTGACCAGTAAAGATGTTATGCCGTGCTTCTCGTGGGTTAAGAAGATCTACTCTTCTCCAAGTCTGTATAAAAGTATATAGCTCCTCCTTTGTTTGTTCTCTCTGGCAGGTTAACAGGTGACAAAACTACATTCACAGTCTTCAGAAATAGCTCCATGTAAGACTGCATTACAGCAATCTACCCCACAGATGGCCAAAGCAAGAATTATGATAAGGATCCAACTTGGTCAAGCATAGATATCACTAAGAACAATTTAGTTTCCACCTCATATCTGAACATTAACCAAGGGCAGACATTCCAGCAAAACTTCTAAACTGCAAAAGAGCAAGTTATTAAAAGCAAGTTATTTAGTGAAAGGAGCTGAGAAAATTTCCATACTTCCCTGCATCTTACTCTTAGCCAAGTCTCACTGTCATGTTAGCCTTGTCTCAGTTGGCCCTAAGTTCATTCCTACTCTGTTGACTAGATAAAAAGAAGAACAAAAGGTAAATGGTGCCTCAAAAGCTCATCAAACTGTTGGTTCAGAAATAGTGAAAAGGCTAAAGGTGAGGACACTCCACACACAGATAATGAGACTAGACAGTCCTTGGCCTCATTCTAGCTTCCCACTCTCTGTGTAGAAGAAAGCCCTTGGCATGGCAGAAATTAAAACTCCTGCATCGTTCTCCCAGTTAGATTCTTCTCTTGGACTCTGTGGTTTTAAATTCTGGCTGTACCTTTAGGTTCTAGCATCACACCTACTCATTAAAAAGAGCAGTCATCTTAAAATAATCTTCTGCAAATGTAAAGACTGTGACTAAACAACCTCTCATTTAGTTTGGCATTCCCATCTTTTGAGTGACTTGGCACTGCTATAAGGAACTGCTGCTGTAAGCCCTCGATCAAACACCAGAACACTCAGTATTGTTCATTTTGTCCTTCCTTTGTCCACCACCACTACACCAAACTCACCTGGAAGATTTAACATACTGCATGATAAACAAGCAGCAACCAGCAAAAAATGTGAAACTGGGAAGTCTTTTCTCACAATGGTGAGCAGCTATTCAACAGCTGAAATCACTGGGATGATTCGTGTGAGTCAGTCACTTCTCAGTAATGCCAGTAACGATCTCACAATTTCACCAGATCCCACAGAGGCCACTGCCTTATAGAAGACTTCTAACCCCTGATGCAGTTAGAGAGCTGACGTACACAAAGCAGAGAGACTGGCTGGTCACAAACAGATAAACCATCTATATCCGATGTGACAAAATCCGTGTTTCCAGGTACTCTTTAGCAATCATCAGATGTTGTCAGTTCTCTCTTCAGAAGATGAAAAGGCTAGGAAGACATGCAAATTGTAGATGATAAGAGGATGTGACTATGACCCTCGGGCCTGGCAGCTGATATTAGGCTGTTCCTGCGCCTTTGCTGTCCCCAGTACATTGCTCTCCACAGGGCCTAACGACACATCCTCTCAGGTTTCACACTCACATAGCAAATTCAACTTGGCATGCAATTTACAGAGACATAAGATACTCCTACAAGAATGAGCTAGTACCTGAAGCATGTCAGGATTATAAACTAAATATGTATTTTTTTCACATGCCATTGAGTTTTGCAGCAGTTAGGAGTATGGACCGATCTGTTGAACATCAGGCAGAGTAGAATGGCCTCCCACCATAGGTTCCATCATATGCTCAGCCAGGTTAATGACATAGAAACAAATCATTCCCCTTATGGGAGAGAAGGAACATGCAAAAACTATGATTAAGTCTTGACTGATAGACATCTCTACCATTACATATTCGCACGTGCACAACTAACTCTGTAAATTTATTTTATGTCCATGTGTGGGATCAAGCATGACATACGGCAGCAGAAAAGCAAGCCATGAGTTTCCTGGAGTTCTTCCTGTTGCACTGACAGTTGTTGATCTGAAAGTTGAATCATTAGGTTCATGAATCTAAACTGTTTGAATGCTGATTCTCCTCAAGATAGACAGCTGGGAATACACAAAGGTCTGTTCCCTCCTAAAATGTGATGGCTAAAGAATGGCTCCATTTCTCATTCTTACAACTATGTTGGCCCTCTACTTTGTACTACCTGGGGTAAAATATATTAAATAAGATTAATCTGAATTTCACTGAAAGTACTTCTTGTTCTGTTTGGCATAAAGAGGTGGGGCCATCAGACTGTGGTAAGGGGAAGCACCTCATTTGCCTTCTCTTGACTAAGCTTTACCTATTTTTACCAAGTAATTAAAGCTTTCATTATGTGCTCTACCTAAAAGTTTAGCATGTACTACTAACATCAGTTAATATCCCTGTAATTCAAGAAATAATAATTGTTGGTTTATTGGAGATTAAGATTCTAAATTCATACTGAAATCACTTTTGTGCTCTTTACATATTGCCCATAGCCAAGGTTATTTGTATGAAATATATATTTCTATATAAACATAGAAATACATTCTAAAAAATGAAGCCCACCTCCCCTGGAAGGTCTGACAGAATATTGGAAGTCCTGGATACCATTTCAAACCCTGCAGCAAACTGTGATTGAAGAAGACATCTTCCTGAACATCTCCTTGCTCCTTTCTATCCCATTTAATCTGTCCTTGTAATTCCTTAGAAAAAAAATGACCCTAAAACTAAAAGCCCATCATTTCATTTCTAAAATGAAATGCATCAACATAATGATACCACTGTGGTTCCACTGTCCAGTGCTTCTCATTGCCTGAGTGCTAGGTGATCTTATTTCCTATTTGTGAGCCAGTAAACCCACTTATGCAGCTATGATATATGCAAATCCCTTTAGTACACAGCATTCTTTTTTTTAAAAAAAATTAAATCTCTGTTTTACAAAGGAAATCAGTGTATGTTATGTATGGAAAACATCTATATGCCACTCCCTTTATAGAGAGGGACACATTGGAATTTCAAGAGAACTTATCTACATTTGCATTTTAAAACAAACTTTGGATTTAATTTACTGAGTGTCCTTTTTTCTTTTGCATACCAGACATCTGAAGCATGCTGGCCTGGCAGCATTCAGTTACAGCACTATGTCACCAAACAGTTCAGCTATGGTCTATGAACGTTAAACATACCTTTCCTGGTTCCTCAGATGTAGGATTCTCCTAACATGTCTGCAACACAAAATTCTTAACTCAGCAACTCTTAGTTTAGTCCTCAAATGTTTGACACAAACAAAGTTTCTCTGCAAAACTAAGGAGAGGTGGGAGGGTTCACTTCCATTCCTCCCCTTGGCAAGGGCTGTGTCCGGAGCATAGTGAGGACACCAGACCTGATCTAAAACAGAGCATCTCAAGGAAACAGAAGTTGCTTTGCTTCATTTTCCAAGGACAGAGCTAGGGTGATGAAAACAGCACCTAACCCAGCTACCAAGGGGGTATGGTGGGAGGCTGGACTCTGCCCTTCATTTGTAGTTCCTGCTGTAACATGGGAGGTAACGCCACATCTTATGGCATGAGTTACCAAGGTGCATCAGTGTGTTGAATATGCTTATACCTGAGGATGTGAATGAGACTTAGTGGAATCACACACTATGCAACACTGATGTGAGACCAAAAATAACCCATCTGGCATTCAAGGTGTCCAAGGTGCCAAGATGCCATCTCTGAGCCAACACAATAGCATCAAATCAAGTCTTTCTAATTCCTGCATATGTTAGTTATTTTTGTTCTATGTATCAGAGATACATTTTGTGAGTGAGACAAGAAAACAAGCATTCCTCATGCAGAAAAATCTTTTCTCTCCAGGCCAAAATGAACAAGGAATCCATTTAATGCCAAGGAAACAGGAACCAGTATGGCTCAAATGTCGACAAATCCACCTTAGTTCCACAAAATGTGAATTAAAGACAAGAAAGAAATCAGCCAAGGAGATAAAGCTGCATTTCAACAGTCTTCAGTCTGCACTTCACACATCATGCTGAGGTCAGAGAAGCAGTGTATACTTATCCCTTAGATGACAAATTAAGATTAAATGAGAGTATTCACATGGCAACACACTTGTGTTCTGAGCACAAGGGAATGCTGCTTTGAAATGCACGGCTGACCATTTTGGAAGCCAGATTAGCGTTCCTGGCCCAGAGACTGCTGCAGCCTGGCTCTGGGCAGTCCTTCCATGGCCGTGTCAAGGAGCAAAAAAGCCAAGCCTGAGCATCCTCACTTGTAAATGTATCCTTCGAGCGTGGCTGTGGTCTTGTCCCTGTACTGACTTCTGTGCTAGCCCTGGGGAACAGCACGCACACCACTCTGGTTTTTAGTATGGGAAGTGAGTGAGCTACAATCTCCCAGTGGCTTCTTTGACTCTTGAACTTCCTGGAGCTTTAAGAGCATGTTGAGCTACAACAATTTTCAAATGCAGGAGACTCTTAATAAAGTGTTTTAATAAATAATACTGCTGATATGTTTTACCTTTTTTGTCAGATACAGATTCTATCAAGGCATGCTTTTGTTTTTGAGAGGAACTAGATATACACATCGTCACTGACAGCTGCACATGTCAGTCTGTTGTATCTCTTCTCTTTAATATCTGCCATGGCAATTCTTAGCATGTGAAAAGTGCTGAGCATTTTGTTTTTAGAAGAATCTGTGAATTCGTATGGTATCATTGCCAGTTACAGAAACTGTTTCTTCCAGGGACAGGCTTGAAGGTAGCATCTGGTTTTGCCCCAGCAGTTCTGGCTGCTGCTTGAAAGCTCTTTTGGAAGCATAGAGAGAGCTTTCCGTGTCCAGTTAAAAGTGAAATGCATTAAATAACTCATAACCAAAATTATTTAAAAACTTGACTAAAAGACCAGGAGGGGCAGGGCAGGGAGTGGGGGAGGAAATTCAATGAACAGCAGCAAATTAAACACTTCTTACAGGACTAGTTCATGGGGTTGTTCAACCAGGGAGACCTTACAGCAGCCTTCCAGTAGTTCAAAGGACCTACAGGAGAGATGGGGAGGCACTCTTTTTCAGCGAGTGTAGGGGTAGGATGAGGAGTAACAGTTTTAAGCTGAAAGAGGGTAGATTTAGATTAGATATTAGGAAGAAATTTTTTACTGTGAGGGTGGTGAGGCCCTGGAACAGGCTGCCCAGGGAGGTTGTGGATGCCCTGTCCTTGGAGGTGTTCAAGGCCAGGTTGGACGGGGCCCTGGGCAACCTGATCTAGTAAATGTGTATGTTTGGTGGCCCTGCCAGGCAGGGGGGTTGGAACTACATGATCCTTGAGGTCCCTTCCAACCCGGGTCATTCTATGATTCTATGATTCTATGATCTCTCTCTCTCTCTCTCTCCTCCCCCGTCTCTGCTTTCCCTCTGGCACATATAGTAATACCTTATAAGATTTAACATCAGCTCCCTTTTGGAGCCTGTTTAATAGGTTTTCATATAGATTGCTTGTTTTAGTGGTACTTACTACTAACCCTAGTGATGTTGATAATTGTGTTATCCTTACCCTATTGCTATGAGATTTTGTGTTGTTAGTGAATGGTAAAATATTCATGGATTGTCTTTACCAAGTGATTTTCCTTTTCCCTTGACTCTGTTGTATACCCCACATTTCCCCTTTTCCCTAAACAATTATATGCACTAAAATTATAAGCCAGTACACAATTCTTTGGTGTCTTCTCACCTTAATTTGCCCCAAGGGAATATATATATAGAACCTCTGCGAACCCCACTCGTCCCACCCAGGGTGGCTCTGTGTGCTGGGTCGCGACAGCAGGGGGGTCAGAATTCAATGATCTTTAAGATCCCTTCCAACCCAAACCATGCTATGATTCTGTGGAAACCTTGGAAGATCCTCTAGACCATTAATAAGACCACAACAATAGTCAGTCTCTTCCAAAAGAATTAATCCTAACATTTACATCCTTATGTTTATTTTCTCAGACATGTGTATGCGTGTGCTTACCTCAGAGTCAACTCCAACTTCTCAGCAGCATGGGCAAAACTGATTTCACCATACCATGAACAAGGAACTACATAATCTGTGTTGTCATCCTTGCTTGTGAGAGAACAAGCTCTAAGGGTGAGCTGGGAAGAGGTTCACACGGTAAGAGGGAACGAAGTAGCTGAGCTAAGAGAGCCAATACAGTACAAGGGGTAGGGATTTTTCTTCCTCCCCTCTCCCTCCAAAAGCAGGTGTTATCTTGTCACAGGCCTAAGTCTCTTGGTGGAGGACTTCACAGTGATGGTGCCAAAACACATGCCTGGAGCCAATACATCCCTGCTCTGCCAGCTGAGCAATGGACAAAGCACTTGCTCCCTTTGTGGTCCAGGCCCATCACTAGCCATCCTGTGAGTCTGTCCAAAACAGACTGTCTTCTCCCAACTGGTGCCCACTCCCACCTTCTCTCTAGCAGTTTTGGAAGTCCTACAGACTATCTTCCTTCTCACCAACACCCGTGGTGGTGTCTCAGTCCACTACCTCCTTAGCCCTTATCAACCTTCCTTCTCCTCTCCTACTCCTCCCTTCTCCTCTCCTCCCCTCCCCTTCCCTTCC
>NW_010129026.1:0-295 GCF_000699245.1 Pterocles gutturalis | reverse complement strand
CCCTGACACTGAGCCACTGGCAACAGCCCCAGCGCTGGCTGTCTGCTGTCTTTAATCAGGATCTGTGCTCATCAGTGCTAACAAACTGGCTGCATGTATGCGGAAGTTCAGCTGTGGGTTTATCACAGCAACACCCACTAGTTGGGCTGTTCTGGTTGGGACGCCAACAAGAGTTGCCCTAGTCACACCTCAGTACCTGAGGGACCTCTGTGTAGGAGAGCAAACCGAGGAGGGGCTTTGGGGCTCTCGACTATCCAGGTTTTCTCCCGGTGGAGGTGGAACACTACATTGCTGT
>NW_010129025.1:10054-10387 GCF_000699245.1 Pterocles gutturalis | reverse complement strand
ACATGAAGAGAAGGAGCATGGGAAGGAAGCTACTTTAAAAACCATTGCCAGCAGAACACATTCCGGGGTGGTTTTGGCCCTTCTGGCACCAAAAATGTCTCCTGACAACCCCTGCCACGTTAACCAACAAAACAACGCCACAGATTAGAGGAAGGAGGGAGGAGGGGAGATCGTCAGGGCCGGGTGGGGGGCCAGCCCCGGCCACCGAGCCGGCATTTAGCATCCAGGACAACCTGCAGAGCAAGAGGTCCTGCCTCAGTCTGCAGCGGACCGGCCCGGGCGGTGGCAAGGGTCCCGCGGTGGCCGAGGTGGCCGGTCACGCTCGTTCTCCTT
>NW_010129025.1:9331-9935 GCF_000699245.1 Pterocles gutturalis | reverse complement strand
GTGAATAATGACTAAAGCAAAATGGCCGTGAGGAATCGTTTGCCTGCCATCCAGCCCTTCTCCTCCTCTCCTCTATCACTTCCAGCTTTGATTAGACAAAACAAGAAAGTTCTCCCTTCCAAGCAGATGCTAGTGCTCTGCCTGCCCCACGTCCTGGAGTGGAACTGGGGGCTCCCCGGACGTGAGCTGCTCCAGCATCTCAGCATCGCTCAGGGATGGTGCGGGGACCTGCAGGGAGAAGACAGCGGTGACTTGCGGGAACACACCCCAACACGGAGCATCCTCCTGAGCACGCAGCCGCCTGGCTCCGCTGCCCTGCTCCTGACCAGGGGCCACCAAAGAGGTGAAACAGCAGCTTCGTGGAGACCTGGAGCACTGCACTGCCCCAGCAGAAGCGGTCTGGACTGTTCCCAGCAGAGAAACAGCAGCTCGTGCCTAAGCAGGAGGGGGCCCAGCCATTTCCCACCCTGTTCACAAGTAATTTAAGTGGGGAGGGCATTCTGGAGGTCTCCTGTCCAACCACATCCCTAACACGGGGCTAACCTCAAAGCCAGAGCCGCTGTTCAGGGCTGCATCCAGGGGGACAATGGCTTTCTCCAGGGGT